>NC_039279.1:6355143-6540497 GCF_003368295.1 Carassius auratus | reverse complement strand
TGTGAAGAGTATAAGTTGCAAGCTCATACTTTAGGAAATGTCTCTCCTCACTTTACTTTCTCAAAAGGAAATGTTCTGCAACCCACACTCCTTGGTAGCTGTAAAATTTTACGACCACACCAGGACAGGAGAGAAGCCAAGTCACTGGCTTCTTTTGAACAATGCATTCTATGGAATGTATTCATTAACTTTCTGTTTTCATGTTTTATAAATGTATTACGTATTCCTTTTGGTACATTAGATGTTTCCCAACATCTGCAGTGTTATCATGTGTTAAAAAATCTTTAAATGTGTAATTCGATCTAAAAATTAGATCTTTGGTCATATATATATTATGTCTAGTCTTGTTCTAATCGTCATGCTTTGACAGACCCATTTATCTAGAGCAAAGTAATGAAAAATGTATTTAATCTGGAATAATGAACTTGCTTTAATATTCCTGATGAAATCGGACAGGCCCTAAATCATCAGGGGGTTGTCTCAACCGAGACAAAGGAACTTTCCCTCCGCTTCAGATCGCGGACATTCATTGGATGCTCCTCGAAAATGGGCGTGAACTATTTCAAGCTATAAGAATTGACCAAACAAGGTCCACCTCTCTCTTTCCTTCTGCTCTTCTTCCCGTTCTCCGTTCTCGGACACGTCGCTCGCGCGCGGCTCAGGCCGCGCTTGTTCTCCTCCCCTCAGCACACGGACTGAGGAGAGGAAAGCCATTTTCATGGCTCTTTGGAAACTTTCATTTTCGTTGTTTTTTTTCTTTTCTTTACTAAGTTTATTCAACTATTCGCCTCTCCACAAAGGAAGACGAATTCTGGAACAATGTTTGTTGAACCTTTCAAATACCGCGCGAAGATGAACGACACATCTTGCAACAAAGGAACACGTGACTCCACGCTCACGCAAGATCCAGCGCAGCTTGCACGCGCGTCACACGGCCTCCGGCCCAGGCGCAGTTTTCAAAGGACCACAGTGACATCAACGTGCGTCGCCGGTACCACGCTCACGCGCACTGGGCATGCAAGTATCACTTTTCTCTATGGAGATTTAAATGCTGCTTTAAAGTGTTGCTATTATTTGATTCGTTGTTGGTTCCACTAAGGTTTACTGACTGATTTTCATACCTGAGCTCATTCTGTGATCTCTCTCGCTTTCTAACTTCTCTCTCTCTCTCTCTCTCTCTCTCTCTCTCTCTCTCTCTCTCTCTCTCTTTTATTTGGATTCCGTTATGTCTTGTAAATGTTTATTGTCTGTATTTTCGTACGCATATTTACTCTGTGTGATTTGTAGTTTGATGTATTACTAGTTGAATTATTAAAAACCATATATAAAATGATTGGCTGGACTCCACCCCACTCACATTACGAGTCACTGAAATGTTCTGGTCTTTAGCTACAAGCTCTAAATTTAGAAACTAAATTTATCATAAGGATAGGATAATATTTTCATGGCCAGAGAATACTTTTCCTTGAATTATAAGGCGTGATAACTTTATTGAAAATTGATAGGTCTACAGTGGTGTGCTGGACATACCACGGTTTGATCTGCAGTAATTTACAGTAAGAGATCACAATAATTGATATGAAGAATGTAATATTGACATATTAATGAGTAAATTACAGTGCCCTGTGATTAGTATTGGTATTGGCAATTGAGCTATTTTTCATAATCAATAAAATTAAATGTAACTGTCATCTGAGATATATATTAATCAAATTCTTGATTAATTATTCAAATTCCTATATATCATTTGAGTTAATTACTATGTAAAACTCATTGTTGTTACATTTTTGGTGGAGAATGCGGGCATTTCAAAACTTCGTTTTGTGAGCAATCAATCTGTGTATATGGTTTTTAATAATTTCTGCACGTGCGCTATGAAATTATGTAACGTTACTTGTGAGATAAGTCGCAAGACGCGAACTCACTCCTAACTGACTGAGGCAAAAGCTGGTCAGTAGCACCTAGGTATTCATAGAAACTTAACAGTATAGTCACTGTTATTTTTAATGAAAGTAAACTGCAGTATAATGTTAAAAGTATCCTGTTAAGAAAGACCAAAATCTTTTTACAGTGAGAACATTTTAATATGAATGATTAAAAGATAAAGAAATCTTTTATTAGTTGCAACATGTAAATCTGAACATGAGCGATGTTCCTCTGATTCAGTTAAAAGGCCTTACTTATTAAGTATCGTTATTGAATTGTGGTAAACCACAGTGATATTCAAATTAAAACGATAAAAACTCCTGGTCTAAAATTGGCTTAGCTACCCGATTTTTAAACCTAAAACATTTAAATCATAAGTGCTATTTTGATAAATGTTTATGGGAGTCAACAGGTGTAAAAATTCCTGTTTTTACATTTGTGTCTGGGCAGTGAAACGATCCTTCCTTACACTCTTGTGAAGTATATAGCACCAGAATCAAAACTTTCTGTTTGTTACTTGTGATTTTTGATGCAGAAAATCAGCCTGACAAACGATCAGATAATTTCTAAGTCATATTGAAATTGTAATTCCGCTATCTAAACACCAGAGGGAAAGCGTGGTTAGAAATTTCAGGTACGCCCTGCTTTCTGATTCCAGCTTGCATGAGTGCAAAGTCGCCATCCGTGGCCGTTTCAGATAATGCGCTCTGATTGCTAATTCAAATCCCCTGTGATGTATTTGAATTGGATGTCTAAATTCTCGATAATTATTTGCATTTACAGCTTTGCTCGTGCGAATATTATTACAGGGAAAACAAAATTTTCCCTGCCTTTGACTGTTTACATTTACTTTGAGTTTGGTTCAAACATGATTTGAATTAAAATGTAATTGTTTAATAGTGGAAATCTAGATGTTTCAGGTCAACCACTGATTGACCCACTTAGAAGGTAAGCCATCTAGTGGCAGTCTCCTGTTAAATCGACTAACAGACCTCTGTCTTTTCCATTCTGTTTTGAAGTGCATGTCCACTTTTACCCTTTTTGATTAATCTCACCCTGTTTGATTAATTTCATGATCATTAATGATAACTTACAAAGCTATCAATGGTTATTATAGGATATTATTCAGATTTTCCTTTTAATTCTTACATGCTTATTTTAAATTTTGATTTAAACCAGTTTTGAATTTTTAATTTGAATTAAGTTTTCTGCTCAGCAGGTTAAAGACAGAGAAGCAGTACTTTCCCCCCCTTGTGGTGAAAACCAGCTACTCCTTCTCTCTTGTTTCATTCCTGTTTTTTTTTTTTATTTTATTTGATGTTTATTATTTTGCTTCTCTCTTTGACTTAGGTTATTTTGATAATTACCATTATTATCATAGTTCCTTTGTTTTGTTTTATCATGATTAGGTAAAGCTGTTACCTTTCCTCTCTACATATAGTTACTCAATTGATGTTAAACAAACCAAACCTTAATTAACTTTAAGTTTCCTTTGTTCATCCTTTGTGTATTTGATTGTAGAACTCCCTTGGTGATTGGACAGTCATCTCAGGTTTCCAGTGAGCAAGGCTGCCCGACCGGTGTTACCGATACTGGCTGCGAGTGAAACTCGGTTCCTCTTGTCTCAAGAGACATCAGCAATTTTGGCTCTCCAAAGGTTGTGCTAAAAGTCATAAGCCGTTCGAGACGGCGCCACGCCAGAGTAACGGAGGACCGGGGACACTGCGGTTGAGTGTTTGGGGAGCACCGGGGAGGTTGACCAAGCCACTGGTTCCCACCTGAATGACTTCAATTCACCCAGGTGAACCCAATGTGATAAAACCCATCCACTTATTATAAACCACAGAATATTAGATATTCCCCCGGATATATTTTAAGTGTTCTGACCCTTTTACTGCTTTAAGCCACACCATATTTCTAGGTTTCCTACCCAGATAGCCCACTCACCTGTTGGCCCTATCTTAAAACCTAGCAGTAGGCTTAGGCCTCCTTATTCTCACTAACACATTGTGTTTCTATTGTTTTTATCTCATTTCAAGTGTTGTTTCACTTTGATCTTTTTCTATCCTCTGTTCTGTTGTGATTTGGTTTCTTTCATTTCACATAGAGACAGTAACCTGTGAGCCACCAACGAAGTGAAATAGTAGAGCGACCACCAGCAGCCGGTGTCATCACACGACCCGCTAGGCTACTGCCTGTCAAATCTCCATTTCAGGTCCTTCGTTGACCCAAGTTAATTGGCTACTTAACTGTCTGACTGTTTGCATCAGTTAGCCCCAAAATTCTCATAAACGGCACAGCCCGTATGAGTATAGCTCGTTAAACGTAGAACGAACTTGCATTGGTCTTTTTGTGTGTGTGCTGTGCTTCTCTCACCGACAGAGAGTCAGGATGTTCCAGGCATCCAGTCCAGCAGTCCATGGGGGCCACCTCTCGACATGGTTGAAAGCAGTGACGACCCCCTTTCTGCCCAAGGACGCCAGTAACCTGCAGCACCCAGAGCAACTAGACACCGAGCTAGATGAACTGATGGCACGCGATCCAAACCAAAGCGACTACTACAGAGAACTCGCCAGGATCTTCGGAAGCCTAGTTCACATTCTCGTCGCCCAGGCACGGCTCAGTGAACGGAGCAACATCGCGGAGGAGGCCTGGAAGGACCAGGCCCCAACCCAGAGTCATCTTGATCAGCCCCTCCTCGAGACCCAGAACCAGCGCGAGAAAGAGGACGACACAGATCCAGAGCTACAGAAAGGAGTTGAAAGACTTCACAATGCCCTGCAAGATCTTCGCCTCGACACAGACCAAAAAGAACAGCTGGAGAGAGAAGCCAGAAAAGACCTCAACAAAAATCTCCAGCAAGGTGACGCTCTCCTAAAAAGAGCAGAGACTGAACTGAAAGAAAGAGACTATAAAACCTGGGCCTGCAAAACACACTTGCAAGCGGCCCGAGCTAATTTCAACAAGCTTACTCTGCAGAGAGACAAGCTCCAAGATGAACTTGACACTGTTCACACAGAACTGAGACAATCTCACAGATTACAGAGTGGCTGGATCGGAGAAACGCACACCACAAAATTTCTCCCGGGCCGCCACTCCAACCCTTTCAGCCAAGAACCCAGAGCTGGAAAAGGGGGTGTAGTCTCCCTTCTAAGGAAATCACCAGCCAGCTTACAAGAACATCTGTCAATAACGGAGGGAAGAGAACCCTTCCAGAGAACGCATGTCACCAAACCCTGCACTGCTCACAGAGAACTTCACAAGCTAACCAGAAGCATCTCTACATTCAATCCAGATCCTGCAGGAGGACATGGCGTTCATGCTTCTTTACAAGCCATTGAATTTCATTTGCAAACTGTCGCTAACGTGACAGATGTGAATACATTGTACCTGTTAAAAATCACGTCCAGCCGTGATGTGCATTGCTTTCTGGATCGTCAACCAGAGACTGTCAAAGCGTACTACCAGCAACTGCTACAGACTTTGATTCTTGAATTCTCTGATCCAAACTCAGATCATGGGCTCCTTATTGCTATGGACCTCAAACAGGGCCGATTTGAAAACCCACAGACTTTCTGTAGTCAGCTACGAAACACCTACTTCGGAGCATGCAACGAACCAGGTATGGAACAGGATTTCAACTTAAAAACTCTGTTCCTCCTAAACCTACATGCCAGTTGGAGTTTTCATCTCAGAGTCCCAGCGTGTCCTCGTAACAGGACTACACAAGAGTTACGGAGCTTAGCCCACAAAGCTTGCACCAAGCAAAAGACTATTTGTGAAAAGACTGTGAAATACCCCAAAGTCTCTGTCTCTGAGCACTGCTTGGAGTTAACCCTAGATGGCGCCCTACAACACCACAGTCACAGACATTTTTACAGAGAGTCAATACCATTCCAAGCCAGCAGAGGGCAACACAGTGCAGCCACGTCTGAGACAGCAGAGATCCTGAGGGTGCTGAAAGTGCTTCTTCACATGAAAACTCGCAAGGAAGATGAGCCAAGCACCCAGAACACTGCCCGAGCTCCACAGTCAACAGCTACAGCTAACTGAACGAGACAGCACAGGTCCTCACACCAGGTACCACAAACACAAGGTACCAGAAAATGCTGTTTTGACTACCTGCCTTCGCAGCGAGCTACACAAGACCGGTCCTCATCACCCACCGATCGTCCCACCTGCCCTAATGCCAACATTCCTGGGCAGCCCTGTCAAAAAGGGGGTGGGTCAAAAAGGAGTCAACAGGGAAGACCTGATCGACACAGGATTAAACCTGACGGTGATCTCATCTTACCTTTTCAAAAGACTCCAATTTGAAGCTAAGAGACAAGATCGAACTCTTACACCTCAAACTTATGAACTGAATGTACAGGTGTACAGACAGGATGACATCCAGTTTGAACAGGTTGTTTCCATTCACCTGACATTCGTTCCGATGAGTCTAATACATCCCATGTATGTCCCACCAGTGAACACTCATACATTGCTCATCGACAAAGACCTGCTAGAACACTTTGACCCTTTTCTGAACTTCAAACAGCTAAAAGACTTTGCTCAAGTGCGAGAACCTCTTTCTCTCCAGCCACACAGGTTGCTAGAGCCAGACTGTCAGGTCGCAGAGGTCACGGGAACTCCCACAGAGCCAGACGGTCAGGTCACAGAGGTCACGGGAACCCCAGCAGCCAGCCATGAGTACAACGCCCTAACAACAGGCCCAAGTTCAAGCCTCTGTACCTTAGTCAACAAACAGGGTACGGTGGTACCAGCTTACACCAAAGGGGTCGCTGTTCGGCTCAACCTGCAAGGTGGTCAAACCTTACACCACACGCTGGGTTTCTTCCAATCCTCACCTGAATGTGTGGAACTCGGACTCACACTTGCAAACAAGCATGTCAAACACCAACACCTGTTCCAGCAATGTGATAACATCACAAAAACACACAATGTGATCGTGTACTGGAAGAAGGAAAAAGGACACTCAAAGTTACCAAGTCTAGACGAGGACTTTAAAGATCACACTGACACCCTTGCCAAAACTGGCACACTAAACAACATTCTGTGGTCACTCCCAACCCACCCACCCACATTCAAGGTTGAAGTGATTACACACAGCACAAGAACTTTACTAGCTAAACTGCCTACCTCAGAATCGCTTACGCAGGCTCCGTTGTCTACACAGACCAACATAGCGCACATGCGGGCTTCTGAAACCTTGATAATGACTTTGTTTTACCACCTCTCAGACCCCTCCATCCACCCTGGCAACCAGTCTACAGTCACTGACAACCAAAGCCCCAGACCACTGCATGATACACAAACCATGCTGCGTGCACAGAACAATATTGTGGGTTGTGCACCGTCTGACATCACAATGCCAGGGCGTGTAATGCCACGGAGCAAAAGGGGGATACTGCCAATATATTTCCATGACGCAGCATGTGCTGCACCACGCAGCACCAGAGCCACTGACACAACACTGAGGCAAGCGTCATGCCAGCAGCAAGATGTGGCAAAACATGGGCGAGGGCGAGCTAAACCCAGTCGCCGCCCACGAAGCAAAGAGACTGTCCTGTCCAACCAAAGACAGGCCTTGTTTGTTTCTTTCTCCCCTTTCTCTCTCTCTCTCCCTATTATCTGTACCAGGATGCTGCTGTGGTTTGCCGTGCTGTGCTGTCAGCCAAAGAGAGGACAGCTGCCACCGAGAAAACCGCTGAGACTCCTGACTACCGATGACAGGGCACACTACCCCAGCACTGTAACCGAATACAGCTGTACAAGGTTCCGATGGAGAGAGGACTCCCTCACTCACACTGAGGCCGATGTCAAACACCTGTTCAGCCAACATGAGAAAGTGACGGTTACACAAATGGAGTTAGGTGGACACCACCACCGCTCCAAACAGTTCCCGGGAGCTTTGCTTAGAGCCGCTGCTGCCGCCAGAATGTTTAACATTGTTATGTCCAGTGTCAATGCAGCGAACCAGACTGTAAACTCCTTGAAACCACTGTTTACTGCCTTCCAGAAGGACTTTACCCAGACTCAGCTGTTAACAGCATTAACAACAGCCATGCTGTGGGAGGTTAGCTCCTCCAAAGACAGCCTAACCACGAGTAAAACCCCACCATACATGATACCCTTAAGCCTTGTGTTAACTGTGCTGTCTTACACCATCACCATGCCAGCTGACCTGCTACGAATGCACCTGGCCAACTCTCTGGATAGCGCCTTCCTACGGCACGCAAACCCCAAACAGGGAGAAGTGAACGTGCTCCTGAACCAACTCATCAGCGAGTCAAACCAAGTCTACAGACCTAAAGACATTGTCAGTGTCAGGATGTGGAAGAGCAACACCCACACCAAAACACACATTCCAAATGTGGTGGCCTACCACGACAGCAACACACAGCTGTACCTGGCCCCAAACATGCACATGTGTACTTTAACCAAAGACATTCATTATCTCTGCCTTAGCAAACCCTTCCTCAGACACAACTCTGAAGGAATCTGCGAGCTGCAACCCTGGGTCAGCGATACGCGCTGCCCTGCCGAAGCCAAGCCTCGTACACAAGTCACAGAAACGCAAGCAGAGATTGTGGGTAACAGATGGCTCGTCAACACTCCTGTGCGCTCAGCTATGCTGACCTACGACCAGCATGACACCGCCACCCGTGCCAACCTGCTGGACCAAGTACTGAAAGGTACCACCCAACACATTGACATTACTCCTGTCGATACAGCCTCCAAGCAATGTCTCGACAGCCCATTCTGAACCAGTCATCTGCGGTCCTAGCCTGGACTGCTGCCGACACTGCACGGTGCATCTCCACCGTCATTGGTCCCGCCCTGACTCTTGGCGTGACCTTCATCCTATACAGGATACTCAACGAGATGCAAACCTCTACAGCCAAACTCACGACAACTGTGGCTGGAGGTCTCCGATGGAATCCCCGGAAAAGGGACGCAAAGTCAAAGACAATACCGAACCTCACCAAGCTGAATCCTCAGCTTCAGGAACCACCTGTCATCATGACCCACCTGCTGCATGACCATCACGATTCACCTGTCATCTGCCCATCCGGATGATTGCCGTCCGATGATGTCCACACAGGGACTTCATCTGACGTAAAGGGGGAGATGTAACAGATATGCAGGTCAGCGATTCATGGGTTAAATTCTGTTTTATAAATTCAGACTGTTGGTACTAAATGCCAGCCTGGCTGGACTTAAATTACTTTACGATACCCATGCGAGCCTCAAAGGATACCTGAAACCCCCCCAAATTCCTCCAACACACTGGAGACAAAGGAAACCTTTTTGTATAAGTTCCTTACTTTCATTTTATTATTAATATGTATTTTAATTATGTTTTTGGATTGCATAAAATGGTTAATCCTTGTTATGTGAAGAGTATAAGTTGCAAGCTCATACTTTAGGAAATGTCTCTCCTCACTTTAACTTTCTCAAAAGGAAATGTTCTGCAACCCCCACACTCCTTGGTAGCTCGTAAAATTTTACGACCACACAGGACAGGAGAGAAGCCAAGTCACTGGCTTCTTTTGAACAATGCATTCTATGGAATGTATTCATTAACTTTCTGTTTTCATGTTTTATAAATGTATTACGTATTCCCTTTTGGTACATTTAGATGTTTCCCAACATCTGCAGTGTTATCATGTGTTAAACAAATCTTTAAATGTGTAATTCGATCTAAAAATTAGATCTTTGGTCATATATATATTATGTCTAGTCTTGTTCTAATCGTCATGCTTTGACAGACCCATTTATCTAGAGCAAAGTAATGAAAAATGTATTTAATCTGGAATAATGAACTTGCTTTAATATTCCTGATGAAATCGGACAGGCCCTAAATCATCAGGGGGTTGGTCTCAACCGAGACAAAGGAACTTTCCCTCCGCTTCAGATCGCGGACATTCATTGGATGCTCCCTCGAAAATGGGCGTGAACTATTTCAAGCTATAAGAATTGACCAAACAAGGTCCACTTCTCTTCTGTCTTCTGCTCTTCTTCCCGTTCTCCGTTCTCGGACACGTCGCTCCGCGCGGCCTCAGGCCGCGCTTGGTTCTCCTCCCCCCTCAGCACACGGACTGAGGAGAGGAAAGCCATTTTCATGGCTCATTTGGAAACTTTCATTTTCGTTGTTTTGTTTTCTTTTCTTTACTAAGTTTATTCAACTATTCGCCTCTCCACACAATGAAGACGAATTCTGGAACATTGTTTGTTGAACCTTTCAAATACCGCGCGAAGATGAACGAACACCTCTTTGCAACAAAGGAACACGTGACTCCACGCTCACGCCAAGATCCAGCGCAGCTTGCGCGCGCGTCACACGGCCTCCGGCCCACGCGCGCAGTTTTCAAAGGACCACGTGACATCACACGTGCGTCGCCGGTACCCACGCTCACCCACTGGGCCATGCAAGTATCGTTTTCTATGGAGATTTAAATGCTGCTTTAAAGTGTTGCTATTATTTGATTCGTTGTTGGTTCCACTAAGGTTTACTGACTGATTTTCATACCTGAGCTCATTCTGTGATCTCTCTCGCTTTCTACACTTCTCTCTCTCTCTCTCTCTCTCGCTCTCTCTCTCTCTCTCTCTCTCTCTTTTATTTGGATTCCGTTATGTCTTGTAAATGTTTATTGTCTGTATTTTCGTACGCATATTTACTCTGTGTGATTTGTAGTTTGATGTATTACTAGTTGAATTATTAAAAACCCATATATAAAATGATTGGCCTGGACTCCACCCCACTCACATTACGAGTCACTGAAATGTTCTGATCTTTAGCTACAAGCTCTAAATTTAGAAACTAAATTTATCATAAGGATAGGATAATATTTTCATGGCCAGAGAATACTTTTCCTTGAATTATAAGGCGTGATAACTTTATTGAAAATTGATAGGTCTACAGTGGTGTGCTGGACATACCACGGTTTGATCTGCAGTAATTTACAGTAAGAGATCACAATAATTGATATGAAGAATGTAATATTGACATATTAATGAGTAAATTACAGTGCCCTGTGATTAGTATTGGTATTGGCAATTGAGCTATTTTTCATAATCAATAAAATTAAATGTAACTGTCATCTGAGATATATATTAATCAAATTCTTGATTAATTATTCAAATTCCCTATATATCATTTGAGTTAATTACTATGTAAAACTCATTGTTGTTACAATGTCCTCTAAAACAGATGATGCACACTTCAGAAGATAAACTCAAATTCTGAACTCAAGTTCAGAATTTTCACACAAACCATTATGTCTGAACCCAGCGGCTGTGGTGATAAAAAAAAAAAATTAAAAATAAAAAAACAAATCAGTACAAAATATATTATTTACTCCTTAAGTGATTGGCACCTGACATAATTCTATCATCGCATTAATACTGTGAATTAAAGAGGTTTCACACTCACCTATATGGTTAATAATCTCTTCACACTCACGGCTTGTGGCGGCCTGTAGGACCACACAACAGAAGCCAATCGATTTGCCTGCTTCCGATGTATCTCTGAAACCAATTACATGGTTAGTACTGAAAACACAAACCCTGGAAAGAAATGTCACTGATAAACAAATGGAATGCAGATAAACCAGTCTCATAACCTCCCTGCCATTTATTCAAACTCCAACACCATATCAAATAATTAACTGAGTTTTAACTGAGCGAGAGTTCCATATGTGAGAGAAACATTTCAAGAAAGAAAGCTTAGCATAAACCAGCATGCCATGCATCTCATTTTCATGACTTGAATAGACATCTATCTACATACAACATGTACTATTAAAATACTTACAATACACAAAAAGCAAAAATGGTTCAATCAGGTTGGATTCCAAGCCTCCCAACACATGATATCTCTGGGAAGTGGTGTTGAAACAGCTGCTAATCAAAAGGAGAAACTTTGGCTTTAAAATACTCTAACCTAAGTTATTTGTATTTAGTATTGCAAAATACAAACCTATTTATTGGACATATCTATGCAGGTAAGATGAGTCTCCTTTACATGTGAAGTCAAGTCACCTTTATTTATAAAGCGCTTTAAACAAAATACATTGCGCCAAAGCAACTGAACAACATTCATTAGGAAAACATTGTGACAATAATGCAAAATGACAGTTAAAGGCAGTTCATCATTTAATTCAGTGATGTCATCTCTGTTCAGTTTAAATAGTGTCCAGCAATACCTCCTATATGATAAAATCAGAAAGCATGCATGAGATATTATATAGGTCTTGAAGTTAGCTTACATATACACTGTAAAAAATTCTGCTGTGATTTTACAGTAAATTACTGGCTACTAATTGCATTACTTTCACAGTAATTTACAGTAAAAAATTTAATGTAAATTACAGTAAAATGACAGTTGTGTACAGTCATTTCACAGTTATTGATTTCACATCATTACTGTAATTTCACAGTGCATAACTGTATAAATATAGTTATCAGTTGTAACTTGAACAGTAATTTATTGTGTTTCAGCTGTAAAAGTAATGCAATTAGTAGCCAGTAATTAACTGTAAACTTACAATTTAATACAGTAATGCAATATGATGACATAAAAGTAGTAAAAAAAGATTAAACAATAGTTTCCACAATTGATTTTATTTTCAATAAAATTGATACAGCAATATCATAACAAATGTTGCAAGAGTCATTACATAACAGCGGGCAAGAGTCGGCAACGGGCAAGAGTTGGCAACGAGATTTTTTTGTAAATTTGGAGTGCAGTCAGTACAGAGAACAACAACAAAAAATCAGTGTTGCCTACACTTGTTATCCTTTTTTTTAAATTTGCACCCTGTTGACTTCAATGGGGCAATATTTTTACCCTCTAAACATCCTTGATGTTTCATTTTAAGTGCACAGCCAATGTGAGTGATTCCTTCAGAGTGAACACGAGTGAATCTGACTGCAGTAGATGTGAAAAATATGAATAAAAATGAAGTTAATTCAGCCAGCGCTCATACCTGTATTTACATCCTGTTTTCGGTTTAAGTCCAAAGAAGTCGATTGTCGAGTTCACGCGCGTGATCATAGGTAACTAAACATATACTAAACAAAAACTTCATTTTTATTCATATTTTTCACATCTACTGCAGTCAGATTCACTCGTGTTCACTCTGAAGGAATCACTCACATTGGCTGTGCACTTGTAATGACACATCAAGAGCCGCATTTCCACTGTCGGGCCAGTGCGAGCCAGGGATTAAAGCGGGCCAGGCGGGGCTAATAGCCTCGGACCAGTAGCACCGAGGCCAGAATAGCGCAGGGTTTCCACAGTGGAGCCTGAAGCACCGCTGCACGTCACTAAAACACGCCCTTTACACGCCTCTCAGAACAACGTCATGCAACCTCAAAATTTCACCATCAAAGAGAAGTTATCAGAAATCAAAGAAATAGGTCACTGGAACATGCGCGATCACAAACCAAACATGATAAAAGCGGCCGTTTGTTTGGATGCTTTGTTATATAATAATATTCAAAAGCATCGATGTTTTAACTATAGAATAAGTGATACATTGATCATATTGATTTAATTTATCAGGACTCAAAATTAATCACACATAAATACACTTATTTCTATTTTATTTATTTTTAACGCTCATGAAAATAGCCTGCTTATTCAGTCGAGTCTGTTTCTGTTTATTAGCCACAGTAGCCGTCATATTTAGAATGAATGATAATATCTCTATTTTTATCAAGCTCCCGAACAAAAAACATTATTATATTCTTTTATGATAGGCAACGTGAGATAAACTCTCCAGACGAGGCTTGTGACAGATAATATAAGTTACTAAATAAATACACGATTGTGATAGAGAATAAAAAGCTGACTTCTGATTTCTTCAAGCGGTCATATTTTACCATGGTTACTATGGTAACATGTTTAGCGTGCATATCTTGTTCATCGCTTATAAATATGTCTGCCTTGTATGGTGATTATAATCCACATTGGATCAAGTTATTTCAAAGACTTGCTGCTGACTAAGAGTGAGTTTTGAGCTCAACTTATTTTAAAAAGTGTTTAATGCTGGTGTTGAAGCTGTTATCTTTCTGAAATGATCCGCAGCGCAGACTCTCTATTTTTATAAAAGCTCCCGAACAAAAAACATTATTATATTTTGATGATATGCAACGTGGAGCTAAACTCACGAAACGAGACGACAGATAAAATGTTACTTAATAGATACACAATTGTGATAGAGAATAAGAAGCTGACGTCCGATTTATCCAAGTGGTCATATTTACCATGTTTACTATGGTAACGTTAATGTTTAGCGTGCATAGTCTTTTACATCGCTTATAAATATTTCTGCCTTGTTTAATGATTATAATCCACATCAGATCAAGTTATTTCAAACACTTGCTGCTAACTTAGAGTGAGTTTTGAGCTCAACTTATTTTAAAAAGTCTTTAATGCTGGTGTTAAAGCTGTTATCTTTCTGAAATGATCCGCGCTGACGCTCTCTAGACACGGAGAAACTCCGCCTTTGTTCATAACCCCTCCTCTAGCCCCAGCTGGCCCGCTTTGGCCCAAGGTTTTCGTTGGGCCAAAAAACCCTGGCCGTTGGCCCCGAGGAAGCCCCGGCGAGGCACGATCAAGCCCCGGAAGTGACAGTGGAAACGCGACTGGTCCTGGCACGCACTAGCACGCCCGGTCTTAGCTCGATAGTGGAAACACGGCCAATCAAGGATGTTCTCTGTATTGACAGCACTCCAAATTTACCAAAAAATTAGCTCAATGTTAAAATTGACCGGAGTTCTCCTTTAACACAAAATCTAATTATGTTGCCATCCATTCAAAATCCACAAGTTTGCGCAGCAGAGAACAAACTTGCTGATTGATGCCTCCCTGCTTCTTCTTGGATTTAGATCCTGTATCAGGGTTGATGCCCAGGAAGCACCTAAGACCACAAAAAAAAAAAAAAAAAAAAAACATTTCAAAGTCTGAGAGATTCCCTATTTTTGTTATATATTTGAAAATACAGTCTAACATTAGAATATATTTTACACCGATTATTTTTCAATAATCCATTTAGTTTTTCTAATTTGCTATTTGCTGACCAGAACAGCACATGCAAAACACCTTAAGAGGTAAGAGGTGCTCATTTCTGTAGCTGGATATCTACCTTTTGTTGGATCAGACTGAACTCTACAGGAAGGTAGATATCCAGAAATAGGAATGAGCACCTCTTACTCAATGTGTTTTAAAAACAGTCTTAATTTTATGGACGGAAAGACAGGAGTCACGATATACAGTGAAATGGGATTATTAAACTTCAAAAAGAGACAGTTTAAAGACATGCAATTGCACGTTTGAAAGTGAAAACTGTTGCACATCCACCAGGTTTGAGTGGTTTCAGAGCAGTTTGTAATAATGTGCAGTACTCAAAGAAATGGTTAACTTAAAAATTTAAATTTGCTGATAATTTATATTTGGATTTTGGATTGTCATTCCATCATTGGACGCTCCATTCACTTTAGCCCGAAATAAAACCCTAAAAATCTTAAATTCTGTTCTGATGAAGAAATAAACTATAAATTATCAGCAAATTAAAATTTTTTGGGTGAACTGTTCCTTTAATAAGTACTGTTTACATTGTTTATAATATGCTGTTGATGAATTTTGAGTTTACTTTATGGCGTTTACATTTCTGAACATATTTTGCTATTCATTTTAATAATGGAGTGAGATTTTTTCAGACATGGAATGGTGATAGGAACGTCTGTACCTAATCTGTTCGCCGTGTTTTGCCTAGGGATGCAATGTTCGAGTGAAGTCTGTCTCTTCATCACAGTGAAAATACAATATATTAACAATTTAACACTGGTATCAGATTGGTACTCGGTATCGGCCGATAAAGGTCTTAAAGGGAGGGTTCAGAGTAAAATCAACCTAGGCTCCTTTGCACCATGACCTCGAGCCAAATACCCTCCAGAAGCCTTGTTCCCCTTGGTTGAACATTATTAAAGTTAGAGCTTATTTAGAGATATCAGCCGGATGGCTTAGCGCAGGCGCTAATGGATCGTAGGCTGTATCTGGTAAATTACCCCACTAATAATGCCCAGAATGATGCCAAACTTCTACAGTAGTACAAATAGGTTCTGTACTCATAAAACAAAGTTTGAAAGTACATCAGTAGTTTATTTAAATAACACTTGCCTGACGGCTCATGCTACTGCTAACCCAGACGTCCGACGTCACTTCAGTGGTTTGGGAAAAGCACGTAAAAGTCCTGGCAGAAAGCGCTGCATAAAGAAACTCAGAAATATTGGATGACCTGAAATTAAACCATAAATATGGAATCCATGAAAACTAAAACGGAAAAAACTAATTTGGGAAAAAATAAAGCTGATTTCATAGGGCCTTACCTTGGACAATCAAGCGAGGTGTGCTCGGCAATCTGGTCATCCTTTGGACTTAGGCAGCTGTGGCAGATGGCTGTAAAGTAAGTTTATACAAAACATTTTTATAGATGCAACGGGGTGCAAAGTACACTGCCTTTGACTTCAAACCTTATATTCAGTAACAACTTTACTGAATATACATTAAAAGAAAACTTTTTACCAATAATTGAATAAGTGTTTGCAAAACAAAACTTACGTCAGCCTCAAGCATGATGGCATCTTGTGGTTCTTTAAAGTATGTCCATTTTTTCCAGATATCCTATATGAAGATCGACGGGGAGAATAAACACATTCTTAAAACACAAATAATAAAAGTACAAAGACGGATTAGGGGCCATTCACATATCGCGTCTTCTGCGCGCGCAAGTTCGTTATTTCCAATGTAGGAGCGCGACATGCGCACATAATGGAAGCGACGCGGTTGCTTCATCCTTTCCCGTAACAACGTTTAAAACTGTTAAGGAACAGCTGTTCATAGCTGTATATGGATTGCCATTTTTAAATAAATTTAGTAGCAGAGCTACTGAGGGCGATTTTTTGTGATGCAAATCCATTTATCCTTTGCTGAAATGTCTGCGTCTTCATGGAGAGAGTACGTCATGGTTGCTTAGAAAACGCAGACGCTTCAGGAGCGCTTCTGCCCGAGCGCTTTGGAAAGAAGTATAGCGTGCCTAGCGTTTTCCACGCGTTTTTGGCGCGATATGTGAACGGCCCCTTAGTCTATTTACCTATGAAGTGCAACCAAAGTAAAGTTACAGTCAAGAATCTCTCAAAAATGATCTTTTCGTGGCATGTGCGTTGTCTTTTAATTGAAATTAACAGGAATTAGCTAACGTTATATCTATTCAAAATGGATGATGACGCACTTTTTTCACTCAGATACGAAAGTCTACAAGAAAGAATACAATTTTAAAATGCAAATAATAAGTACAACGACAGAAATAGTACATTTTACCTCTGAAGCAATAACTGAAGTAAAGAGTCAACACGGTAATATCTCAGCAGAACTTCTCGTGTGCGTCATCTTCTAAGTTCACAGTGATAATGCAAAATGGATGACCGTGTCGAGCTACCCTGGGACATCCCGCCCATTCTTCAAGTTCAAACTTCATGCACTAGAGACTAACGTTAGCCTATTTTTTCTTTCAACAAAAAATTTGTTCAAGATTATTCACCTCTCTCCAAAGACTTAATAATTTTCGATTACATTAAATTTAAATAATTGCACAAAACATAGGATCATTAAAAAAAATTGCAAGCCGTCCTTTAACAAAACTTGGTAACAAAAACATAATTCATCATAAACAACTGCTGTAAAGCACTTTCTAAGTTTTTAAGGTCATTTTTCGGCTGCTTTCATGCCAATGTCAGGGATTTTCAACCACCACTATGAAACGCTAACTGCTAGTGCAAAAAATTTTTTTTGAAAAACTCAACAGCAATGTCTTTTTCCAGAAATCATGACCTGGTTTACTTGAGATAATCCAGACCTTATTGTGAGCAGTTTCATGAAGGAACTATCGGTTGAAAGAAAATAGTTACTACATGAAACTGCTCACAACAAATCTGTGGATGACTTGACAGAATACATTCAAAATGAGGAAGACATCAACATTACCTTGAACAATCAAGCGAGGGGTGCTTGGTAGCATCACAGTCCCTTCTACATCAGTGGCTGTGGCACAAGGCTGCAAAAATAACAGTAGAATAAGATTCAACTGTTAATAATCTGTACCTATAGTAGCTATATTTGTGAACAAATTTTCCCTTGGCCCCCATTGATTTATCTTAGATTAGGCAGTACACATTTGGTAAAGTTTAGAATGTGATCATGACAATGTGACTGGTTTCTTTGGACTGATGAGCGGTTGGCACCTGTATGAATGGTGAAGTGTAGAGTGAATAACTTTTTGTGGTCAGAAAACTAGAAAGATGCAATATAAGTACAGTCCTATTACCATTTACAAAAAACAATAGGCCTAATGCTTATGTTAATGTGAGAGTGAAAATATACTTACATCAACATCAAGCACAATAGCATCCTTGGGCTCTTTGAAGTACGCCATCAGAAGGAGAAGAATGCATGTAGCCTTGTCTGAAGCCTCCGGTTCAAAACAAGCCAAAACATCTTTCACGCCTTGATGACAGTTGACTTCTTGGCAGAACTTCAGAATGGTGTTGAATTTGTTCTCCAGGGCCTCTCGAAACTCCACGAGGATGGAGACATCGGTCAGAAGAGTAAAGTGGGAACATATACCTGAAGATAATGGAGTAGAAGTGCTGCTGAATCTTTGTTGTAATTATATACAGGTGCTCTTTGGATGCTTCAGGTACATTGTGTGTGTTGCATGGATGGAATATGGCCTCAAAAACGAGCGAGTGGATTTTTGCCAGTATAGGCTCATTGTTCTCACTCTGCTGTTCAAACAACTTATAACAGTGAATTTTACATAACATGACCCCTTTAAAACATTATTGTAACAAAACAAAATAAAGATATTGTGGACAATAACCCTGAAGAAAGACCTGTGTTTAGCCGCTTTCCGACCGGAGGAACCTTTTCACAGTTCTTAGAATCTATTAAGGACTACTCGGGTTTTTAACTTTAAAATGAACAGTGTGTAGTGTAGCTAGAAAGCTACATCACCACCCTGTAGGCTACTGGAAACTAAACTATACGGTTTGTATTTAAGTTGTATATACAAACACCATTACCAGATGACGATTAAAAGACAATAATTACAAACGTATATCCTACAGATAAAAATCACTGCAATTACTTTGGACTGTCTAGTTATAACCAACATTAATGTACTGGCAAAACACAGATAAGTGCACATTGGTCTAACAGCGGGAAAACTGCCGCGCAAAACATTTATTTTGGCAGTGGAAAATTCCAGAGACAAGATAAAAAATAAAAAAAACATGGACATGCGCACTTCATTTTTCTGTTGATGAGAAAGACAACGGTTGCTCCGTTTCACACACACAGCAGGGAAGAAAATTATAAAGTTACTAATTTGAGATGAATTTAATCCACCTTTGCCCAAATCCACAAACACCATAATTTATCTAACGTTAGTTGATAATAACTGTCATAATACCCACATTAAGGCCACATATCTTACCTTATAACTTTATTTATCGTCGGTCAATGTAGAAAATGCTGTGGTAAAAGAGAGAACGCTGTTAGAGTAACTAAGATAAGCTTTAAGTAAAGCTAAAGTTAAATGTTCGACGGTGTATCTAATCAGACATCTCACAATTAACTTAATACGGTATAATTAACACTATAACCAACGTCTTTTCATTCAAATTTGCGCGCTTAAACGTCGACGCGAGTCTCCTCCAGCTAAGTTACAAAAACATGACAACAGAACCTACAACTAACGCTAATTTGGTTCATACTTTTAAATTACATGCACTATCATATAAAACACATCAAATTGATAAAGTTTGACATTTAAACACTTACCGCTGTCTGAATCCACCGAATGAGACCACGTAGATCATAGAGCTCTGATGACGCTCTGATGACGCTGCCGCAGTTGCCACTCAAAAAAGACGGCATTCACAGTAGTTTCTTGTAAAAGCCCCGCGCCTGCATTATTTTCACAGTAAAAGTCTAAATACGGTATTATATTGTGAATTATCACAGTTAAAGCCTGTGAAGTGGTAATAATGTAATTAACTGTGAAATATTACAGTTATATCTTGTGAAATCCTGGAAAAATTTTACAGTGTACATCTCTCTATAAAACTCACTTGCTCAATTGTAGATATACCTTTCTTGCCTGTCTGCTCTCCAGAACCACAGGAATGGCATTCTGCAGGACCTCCTTACGTCCTTACTAAAAATTAAACAAAATTAACATTCATTTTCAATAACCACATGCTTTAGGATCACATATTGACTTAAAAATACACATGAATGGATTAAAGTGAAACAAGAGCACCATAAAGAGAGAGGTTTACACAACTACTGTACCATTCCTATGTTTGCTTTTCCTAAGAAGTGTACAGGATCCTGACTATGAAACATGATCAAACAGATACTAATACGACTGCAAACACACGTTGAATATTTATTGAGAGTACCTGGCATCTTTGATACACTGCGTCTGCCCTTTCTTTTGTCCTCAGATCTTGAAGGAGACAACAGAGCAGAGATGAACTGAACGTTGAAGTGTTCTGTTTTGCAGAGAGCTTTCAGTGAAATGATGGTGTCATTGTGCATCAGCACATCTACAGAGGACTGCATTTCGTATTGATTCACAGCACGAGGGAATTAGTAGCCACTGGTTGTCAAAAGTGCCTTTTGAATTACCATTTCAAGTGAGAATACATTTACTCAATAAATTTAAAGCTCACATCTTATCTTGGTGATAATTATATACAGCTGGACCTGGTGCAGAAAAATCATGCAGCTAGCCTACCAGCACATGCATTGATTATATTTTAAATATTTAGAATTGTCAATCTGTGAATCTGAGTTAAAGGAACAGATCTTCCCAAAATGAAACTTTGCTGAAAACTTTCTCGCCATCCAAGATCTAATGAGTTTGTTTCATCATCAGAACAGATTTGCAAACATTTAACATTACATCACTTCTGCATTGAACGGGTGCCGTCAGAATAAGAGTTCAGACATCTGTTAAAAACATTGCAATAATCCACAAGTACTCCAGTCCATGAATTAACATCTAGTGAAGTGAAAAGCTGCATGTTTGTAATAAACAAATCCATCATTAAGGCATTTTAAATGTAAGGTCCATGCCATGTTGTCCTCAGGTAGAACTGTTTTTACTTGTAAATGGTTATTGATCCTTGCATATTTCTCTCCTGATTAAGACAAGGAGAATTATTCACTGGAGAAAGCAATATTATGATAATTGATGGACTGGATTCATAGAGCACTAAAGGTGGGTACATTTTCAGCTAATCACTGGGTAAACTTGAATATTTCCATTAATTGAACCCTTGTGAAGAATTCTTAATATCCATGTTCTTTCTTTTTCTTTTAATTCAGCACAAAAATAAAATTCCTTTAGTGCAGTGTGGGGCCTTTGATTAACAACAGTTAAAATGTACTTTTCTTGTTGTTAGTAAGTCTTAGATCCTAATTGTATTTATTTCACTGGAGGCACAGGTCTAACTGGGAGGCAACATCTCTGTTCAATTCTCAAAGCATGCTTTAACTCACAGGTTCTTCCATTAGAACTGATTGGAAACATGAGGTAAAGGACAGCCCTTACCTGTTATGTCCCAGTGTGATGTCTGAAATGATGGAGCTTATGAAGGTTGCAGCAGGATCTAGACTTCAGCAGAAGCTGAAGCTACCCTTAAAGAAAACTGCATGCTTGTTAGATGAATGCTGATTTATTACGTTTTCAACCATGGACACTGTTATGGAGCATGTCAAGTGGTTCTGGCTATATTTATGTCAGGGTTAGAGGTTAGGTACAAACCCAGAATATAGATCAGTAAAGCACTGCAATAACAAGCTTTTCAGTAAAATGCTATCAGTGTGAACATTGTTTACTTTTACAATGTTCTGCAACAAGAGACATCTGACAAGATCCAAAAATCAACAGCTTTCATTTAAGATGGATCTTATGTTTCTCCTTTTCCCCCAAGACGACGAAGGAGGCAGTAGGAAAAAGTACAAGTTCCCTTCATCTGTAAACACTGAGGTGTGAGGTTGGCAAATGTGACATCCCTACAGAGAGACAACCAGTACCTTGCCTTATAAACATCAGAAAAGTCATTATATGTCCCTGAGAGGCAAGACAGAAGAGTGGCTTAACTAGTGAACTTTGACTTGACTGTGTAACACTAGGCTATTTTTATTTTAGTAAATAAAATATAAATTGTAGATGGAAAACCAAAACTTATAGTTTAATTTGAAGTACTAAAATGACTAAAACTAATAAAAATAAATATGTCAAAAGCAAGCAGAATATTACTTAAAAAACACGTATAATGTATAAGCCGTGAAAAGCTTTATGTTATGACGTTACATGATCATCCATGTCATAATTTTCGTCTTATCCCACATCACAGCTCAGATGAGGAAAGATAGGAAATCAACTTTTTTATGAACTAAAGTCAGCATTGTTCAAACCCCAACCCCTTCCTACACTACAGATTTTACCCGGCAACATATTCTCACTGGTGACTTCCTTTTAAAATTACGGAATTCAAACATTCCTAAAGTAAGCATTTTTTCTTCATTTACCATGACATTTTTTTTTATAGCAGGAAATACCTTTCTCCAAGTTTCTGTTTCCATACAACCATATTGCATTGCAGTTTATACCATCATCACACATGCAAATGAGATCTAAGGGCTCTGGAAAACAGAAAGATTTTGGTCCATTCCTCGCAGAAAGCTACAAATTAATTTTTATTCAGCTCAGCTGTATAAATCACCATCCACCATACGCATCCATCCATCCAAAGGAAGAGATTTCTTCCAGGACACAATCTCTTTATTTATTCATTTTCTGACTGCCTTGATTTTCCATGACTATTGTGTCTGTTCTGTGTCAGAAGTTCAGATCAGTGTTTGGCTCCTGATGAAGAGCTGAACACATGGGAAGAATAATCATGGAGAGCAGAGCATCATCATCATCATCATCATCATCATCAGTAGAGAGCCAGAATTGCTTTTGCCACTCCACAGCTGTCCTCTCTCTATACGCCAATCAGTTTGACTGCAGAGAGGCTCTTCAAGAAGGATCAGAAGTATATGGTTCATGGGCACCAAAGTCTCCTGCACAATTAGACCTACATTGTGCACGAAGAGACTTTTGACACCCATGAAAGGGATTTAAATAAACATATTCAAATTCACTGACCTGTTTCTTCTTGTAATAAAAAATAAAAAAAACACCTACTTGCCAGAATGGCAGCAGCTGTGCTTTACAGAGAAGAGGTCCTTAAAAACAGATGCCCTCATACTCTTTTTTTCATATGAGCAGCGTCATGGGAAGTATAAACTTACCACAAAACTGGTTAAATAGTGATTGTACAATAAATACTTACGTCAGATGTTAAATGAGGCTGTAACACTGGGCTTTTTCCACTGATGGAGCAAATCAGAATGCACATATTACCCACAAACTCTCTAAGCAACAGCTAAGTCTAAAGCAGCTACACGCGAGAACCAGCCATTTAATGACACATTCCCAGTAAATCCCACCAAGATAAGTGGATGCTCTTGTGTGCATCTGTTTCATAACAGCTTGAGTGATGATTCTGTACATTATGTTGCATGGAAATCATCACAAAGAACAATCTTTTACTATGGATTTACTTGTGAACAATTGTTTGTTTATCCATTGTTAATTCTTTATAAGCATTTGTGACTCAACCCAATTCAAAATACATTGGGATCGCACCACCAATACATTGATAAACACCCAAAGCAATATCTTTAAAATTCATGACATGCTTTAAAAACAACACAAACCTATACGACACAAAAGAGGTAGTGGTACAGACAGATGTAAGAAGAACAGACTTTTAGTGTAGCTCCAATTAAGAGCATGTTCTTTAATTTATGAATTAAAATTATTTTTTAAATTTGGGATATTAAAATAGTATTCTCAAGAACTAGACGTGGCGTCTGTACTTCCAGGTCAGAGAGCACCTGTCCATCAAAAGCTCACTATCCAATCAGAGTAGATCACTGTTAATCCCGCCCCCACGAGAAGTTTGTGTCAAAACACCAAACGAAAAACTGCGAAGCAAAAGTGAAATCTGTGGCAATGCATTCAGAATCCACGATTAACAAAACGAATCTTTGAAAAACATTAACAAAGAATGAAACATATTTGAAGAGCCTGTTAAATTTGTGCGACTGAGTTCATTTTTTACATTTTAATTGTGTTTTTCTTCTTCTTTTTGATAGTTTCTGAAAAACCTACGTTCGGTTTTATAAAGTTTCGTTCATTTTTATTGAACCAAATGTAATTCCATACAACCCAAAATAGCAGACGACAAAAGGGTAACCAAAAAACAACTGAAGTCAGACATCCATCACCTTTTATCATTCTCTGCAGGTGTTTCACATCATTATTAACTCCAAGCCCCCCCACCAACACTCATTATAACAATAAGGGCCCAGAGGCACGTCACACTCCCCATAGATCAGATCGTGTAGGTGGTAACTCTAAAGGAGCCAAAAACATCAATTCTAAAAATACGATCAAATTGTTATAAATGTTCACCGTGTCAATGTTTGAACCAAACAACTTGATGCCGGCACTGTCCTCTGATAATTCAATCTGTTCGTACCTCCGGAAAACCATACCATGATTCACAGTCTGAAAGCACACAGCCACCACTGCACAGCGACAAAAGCTGCCAACACTGACAAAACACAGACGCAAGAGATTTTCATTTTAAACATCAGTCAATGTCTTCACCAAGAACACAAAAAGCGCTGCTTCCACTCTCCCTGACAATCTGTGCCTATGATAACTTTTGTTATGCAATCACATCTCTAATACTGTTAAAAGCCACTGGAACAGAAGAGTTTTATACTTTGGTAAGCGCTGATTTGACAGTAGGTGAGAGTGTAAGTGGATTATGTCACATTAAATGTCATGAAGGCGCTCGTCACCATCTTGCCTTTGCTCCAGAGGTGACCCCGGTTTGACCCGTCGTTATGATTGGATCCTTCGCACGAGGCAGCTTCCACCAGGCTCAGCGTCTGCACCGGTTGCACTATGTGGATCCGGTTTATAACCCGATTACGAAACGAACAGCCAAAAACCTTCTTGAAGCCCTTTCGAAAATGTTTAGACACCAGGGCGTAGACGATGGGATTCAGGCAGGAGTTGGTGTAGGCCACCAGGTGAGAGAGAATGCGGAGGACGTAGGTTGTGTGGTTGAGTGGGAAGTGGCCGAACCACATGCACAAGATAACCAGGTGATGTGGCAGCCAACATAAACAGAAGAGCACAGCCACAATGATTATCATCTTGGTCACCTTGCGCTTGGCCTTGCGGGACTCTGACATGTCCTGCATGGGGTCCACGGAGGTCCAGAGGTAGCGGATGGTCCGAGCATACGTGATGCTGAGAATGAGGACTGGGATCAGGTAGCCGAATATGAAAGTGCAGACGTCCATGGCTCGACGGTGATGAGTGTTCCACGCCGGGATGCAAACGGTGGTCCCGTCTAGATCCATCTGCTGGTAGTAGCTGAGATAAGGGCTAGAGAAGAACAGCGATAGAGCCCACACAAGGCTGATGGAGGTCAGAGCATTACGGGGAGTTCTGGTTTCCCTTGAGCGCAGAGGATACCGAATAGCGAGATATCTGTTGGGAAATTGCAAACATTTGTTTTAGCTGTTTTTTCAGCATGGTCATAGCTAGTTTAGCATGGATGGTTTTAGAGGGGTTTTGTCCACTCTTTAGCTGAACACCAGCTTAAACTATCAATGACCATATTCAGGTGATATTCTGAAGTGTGCATCTGATGGGCACTTTCCTGTCCCATCAGACCACAGGAGAGGACTTTTGAATAGCAGTAAAGTAATGCAACTGTTGCCATGGTGACATGACAATGAAAACATGAGCATTTACATTTACATTTACATGTAATCTTTTAGCAGACGCTTTTATCCAAAGCGACTTACAAATGAGAACAATAGAAGCAATCAGATCAACGAGAGAACAAAAATAATATACAAGTTCCATCACAAGTCTCAGTTTAGTACACATTGCGTGTTTAATTTTTTTTATAGAATATAATATAATAGAAAAGAAAATGTAAGTGCTAGTATTAGAACATACATTCATACTATATAGAACATATTTTTTTTTTTTTTTTTTTTTATACAGTTGATAAGTAATTACTTATTCAAAATGAGTTCCTATACTCAGTATGTGAATTTGGTAATCTGAGCAGGTAAGTGGCACATCTTATTCTGGCACTTAGTGTAGCTATAAGAAACTTATTTGATTTCATTCTTAAGAAAATGTGATTGGTGCCTCCTCATGCAAAACTCACCACCTTGTTGCCCGGGCATTGCTATTTGGTTGCCAAGAGGTTTAGCTGGCATTTATTTGTCAAACTACATATAATACAGCATTCTCAATGGTATTGCTTTAATCCTCTCTCACTCTTTCTTCATGTAGAATAAAACAGAGTTTGGTTTGGCTGGTTAACTTTAGCCCTTGCTTGTACACATAGCTCTAAAACCATTGGTCTCCATTGAAGGCCATTCAATTTTGTGTGTGTGTTTCTTTATTTGCAAGCAATGTTTAATTGGAAAATGTTTACTTTTACTGTGCAAATTATTATTATTAATATTTTCGGTGCTGTCAGTGACACAACATCACATGTTGTTGAGACACCATTCTCAGGTATGCTTTTTATTGCTAATTAATTAATTATTTTTTAGCAATTAAAAAAGTGCAATTTATCAGTTCTTCTGGGAAAAAAATCCTTTACAATAATGTTATGATTGCTGTAATTATATTTAATAAAATAGTAATTTAGGGTGATTAAGGTAAATTGAGATTACTTGGAATTTTTTTCCCAATTATTCCGAATTAAACCCATATTACTCCCTAATGCAAAATTAAACAACTGCAATTGTTAAGTGCATTGTTATAATTGTAAAACATTACCAAAATAAGAATGAAAAATACTTAAATTATTTGAATAAGCCACATCGCTGCAGACACTATGGTAGATATTAAAGTTTCTTTCTGCACTGCTCTCTAAGTTTCTTGCATTTGCTAATATTTTCTTTGCATAGAGTTATTGCATATTATTGTCGCTAATAACATCAATTAAGCGTTTCAACACTGAACTGGAAAGAAAAGCGCGCGCTGACTGCGCACCAGACACGCACCTGTCCAGAGACACCGCTGCCAGAGTAAAGATGCTCGCGTACATGGTCAGGTAGATGATAAAGTGCACAGCTTTGCACACAAACTGTCCAAATACCCACTCGTCCATGGTGTAGATGGTAGCCTGGAAAGGCACGCAGAAGACAATGAAGCAGAGGTCCGCCAGCCCGAGGTTCAGGATGAACAGGTTGGTGCTCTTTGAATTCATCTTGCCATTGTGAATGAGAACCGCGAGCACAAGACAGTTCCCCACGGTACCAAGCAGAAAAATAATAGAGAATATGACAGAAATGATTACCGACTCAACTTTCCAGTTGGAGGAAAAGTGGATCTGCTGAGATGCGTTCATCTTTCCGACCACTGGAACGTCTAAAATGCTTCAACGCTGCACAGAGTCCGTATGCACATTGTTTTTTTTTTGCGCTAAGTCCTATACATATACGCAAGCACAACGAGAAAAGAAAAGCATCTTCTGTCTGGATGGATTTCATGCAGGTACAGATAGTGGAGCAGCTGAACATCTGGTCTGATCACTCCCATCACCAGCATCCTCCCCTTATACTCCCCTATATACAACTATACGTGTGTGTATGTATGTATATATATATATATATATATATATATATATATATATATATATATATATATATATATATATATATATATAAATCATTTAATGGACAGTTTAATAATTGGTTCCATTATGACAACATACAAAACACATTGTATTTAATTTACAATTTTTTTTTATTTTTTTTTTATAAACCTACCCAAGAAATACTGAACAGTAAGAAATGTGACAGCCCTGCTCTCCCCTTAAATAGACCTACATCTAATTTAAGTATGGACGAATCAAGTCACTTAAAGCTGCAGTAGGTAACTTTTGTAAAAAAATATATTTTTTACATATTTGTTAAACCTGTCATTATGTCCTGACAGTAGAATATGAGACAGATAATCTGTGAAAAAATCAAGCTCCTCTGGCTCCTCCCAGTGGTCCTATTGCCATTTGCAGAAATACATCCGCTCCCGGTAAGAAACAACCAATCAGAGCTGCGGTCCTTAACTTTGTTTGTGTTCAAAATGTAGAAAAATGTATATAATAAGCGAGTACACCATGAATCCATTTTCCAAACCGTGTTTTTAGCTTATATAATATTATATAATGCACTATATAATTCAAAAGCTTAGAGTCAATATATCATTTTTGTTTTTGGAAATAAAATTATAGAAATTAACACTTATATTTAGCAAGGACTCTTTTGTGGGTTTGAGTCTCAGGCCAGCAACACCACTGCTCCCCGGGCACCGCAGCATAAATGATGACCACTCCGGGTGGGTGTTCACTGTGCGTGCACATTTTTAATTGATCAAAAGTGATGATAAAGTAATAATTTTTCAAAAGATTTCTTTTTCAAATTAAATGCTGTTCTTCTGAACTTTCTATTGATCAAAGAAACCTGAAAGAAAAAAAAATCTACTCTGCTGGTTTCAACATTATAATAATGTGTTTTTTTTGTTTTGTTTTTTTTGTTTGTTTTTTGAGAAGCAAATCAGAATATCAGAATTATTTCTGAAGGATTGTGTGACTGGAGTAATGATACTAAAAATTCAGCTTTGAAATCTCAATAAAATACATTTTGAAATATATCCAAATAGAAAACAGTTAATTTAAATAGGTTACTAAAAATATTTCACAATTATTCTGCTTTGCTTTATTTTGGATCAAATAAATGCAGGCTTGGTGAACAGAAGAGACTTATTTAAAAAATATTAACAAGCTTACTGTTCAAAAACTTTTGACTGGTAGTGGATACTATAGGCAACTTTAATTTTTCTCAAATTTCTAGCTTTTAAATGGCTTAGAAATCTATAAATGCTGGACAATAACAAATAATAATGATTTGTCTATATACTCCAAACAATTTTTTTTTATCACATAATAAGGCAGAATAGTTTCTATTCTGTAATAAATGCTATGTCAATTGGCACTGCGTTGTTCATCCTTTATTTACCACCTGCTGGAGATTACTTGAAAAACCATATATTGTTGTAATCTTGTGTTTAATGTCTTCGTGATTGCAAAAGTTTCTGGGCTTTTTTTCTGTGTAAAAATTGTTTTCATACAGGGATAGCTGGACGCTTTTGCCCTTATTAGGATCTTCCTTAAATGGCTTTCTGCGCGGAGAGCGCCCTCCGGCTTCGAGTATGAATGAAACACACACTGCATGAGTGTTTGCGCTCTGCTGTATTCTGGGTCCGAATTAAATATCAAATCATATGCAGACTATGCCGTCTCTTTGAGTTTAAATCTATATTTATTCACACCAGCTCTTGAAAACCTCTATGAGAAAAACTTGACCGAAAAACTGCGGGGGACGAATTTCCATGATATTAAAAGTGGAGGGGACACGTCCACCGCGTCCCCCGCGTAATCTACGCCCCTGCCTGTAATAAGTGTTTATATTCGGACTATTTTAGATTGCTTCGGGGGGTACCGCGGCGGAGCAACCCTGTACCTTTGTGATTCTTCATAGACATAAACAGAGAGAAGTAGTTTCGGCTACGATGTTCTTCCGAAAGACGCATGTAGTTCTGTTTATTAACCGCTAGAGCGTCAAAAGTTACCTACCGCAGCTTTAACTGAAATGCACCAACTGAATAGTTTAATTAGGCAGACATTGAAGAACTTGGCATACATTTAGCCCAAGCAAACTTAAGTTTAATTTAGAAATGTAATAATTTCAAACACAATTTATTTTGTATTTTTCTGAGAACAATGTTTATTATGGGAGACAACAGATACCATTCAAGATTTTATCATAGAGAGTTTGGGTGCAAATAGAAATGGTTATGAAATGAAAGTTCTATGACACTTGAATCTTTTGTATTAAAATATGTATATATGAATCTGAGCTGATCGGTATATGATGAATTAACAAGGTAAATAAACAATTTAATAAATAAATAAATAAATAAAATTTATTGGATTAAGAAAATACTCTTTCAGTCTTTCTACCTCAAATTGTCATGCTTAATTAAATTTAACTTACCCCATTATTATTTGTTTATTATTATATATTATAAATACCACCACAATAGCAGCTTCTGTGTGAATTAAATACATTTTAAAGTATAGATTAACATATTCCTGACAGCTGAAATAATATGCATATTTATAAATATTAAAGCAGTGATATTCCTTGTTTGATGCATGCACTTATTTGAGACGCAGCTGATTTGTTTTTAATGCTAAATTTGCCTTAACAGGAGCAGAAGTAACTTTCTGACTGGTGTAAAATTCAGCATTATGATCCTTCCAATTTAAGACTGGTCTTTTTATAATGAGCGTTCAAAGTACACAGTACAGTACACTCCAGACCCGCATCTGATAACTTCTCATGCTGCTGTGGAGGTGCTGCGGTGGTTAAAATATATCATGCTGCTTTAAAAATCCTCAATTCATTCCCATCATCTCTCTCATGTACCTGCAAAACATCACATGTCATTTAACACAGCTAAAATTGAGTTTGTGTAAACTATAGGATAAAGTAATATTATATGTGTACCAATACCAAGGTTTTACCTTTTGCGTTCAAGCATGTTTTTGGGATAGTTGGAGTGTTGTTTTGTCCCATCAGAGTCAAGGAACAAGAACAATGTGTTCTAATTAAAGGGATCATATGATGCGATTTCAAGTTTTCCTTTCATTTTGGAGTGTTACAAGCAGTTTGTGAATAGATAAGATCCCTAAAGTTGCAAAGACTATATATTCTTTATAAAAGTTAAGACTTGTCTACGCCCTCCTAAAACGGCTCGTTTAAACGCGTCCCCATGTCTTCGTCACTGTGTGGGAAGATTTGCATAACACCGGCTAAATGTTTACGCAAAGAAAGAAGACGTTATATTGATTTTCACTGTTGTCGCTGCCATGTCGTGGAGATGCTGTGTGTTTCATTGTGAAAGCTCAAATATTTCGTTTGGTCTTCCAAAAGAGGACACGACTAGAAATCAGTGGTTACGTTGTATTTACAACACTGCTCCAGAACAGTTCAACTCAAATATTCAGATGTGTGCAGTGCAATTTAACGGAGGATGAGGACTGTTTCGTGAACAAGTAGCCTACAACTGACAAATAATGCTGACGCAAAGCTTGTAAGAATGTTTTTCATATTTAAAAAATTTGCCACTGATGATTCATCCGCAAGTTTTGAGCAGCATAGAGTAGCGCTTGGTGTTTGTCATTTCTCTGATCACAAATGTAGGCAAATGGTTTTATGTTTACACGGCATGATACAATGCAATGCGTAACACCTCACTTTTCAGACCGATGAGTTTTTTTTTTTTTTTTTTTTTAAATCAACGTGTTTAAGAAAGGCCGGGCATAGAGGATAAATAATAAAGTATGTGGAAAATAATGTTGTTGTTGTTGTTTTTTACCTCAAACCGCATTAAGCACATTTCAGTAAACCAAATAGACTAAATAATATTTTTTAGCAACGTCATATGACCCCTTTAAGAAATAAGCCAAAAGCCATGCTATAATGGAGAACATTTACAACCCTTTTAGTTATGATTCATAATTCTGCACTCATTAAAAAATGTAATGCTTAAATGACAATGGTTACTACACAATAAAAATATAAGAACATACATTTTCAGTAAAACATAATTTTTTGAGCAAATTCAATAATTGGATCTTTCTGGCTCAACATGGAAACCTACCTAGAGCTAAGTTTAAGACATAAGATACACTTTAGCTAGTAAGTGTTTTGTGTTACAGCCCTTCCCATGTTTTAGCACAAATGTCACACAGAATTTCTATCAAAATAATATAATAAATAACACATGATATAGTATAAATGGTCAAAGATCTGTTGTTTTCGTACAAATAAATATAATATTTAACATTAAACATTTTAAATGAAGAAAATTATTAAATAGTCCGTTCTGTTCTACTCTGTTCTCAGGTTGCCCTCTAGAGGTAAATGAAGAATTTTTCTTCTGACAAGAAAGTTCACTAAGTACAACCCCTGTAAAACCGTGTGTGTGAATCACATTAGATAAACTGTATGCCTACCTTACATTTGCATTCTGAATAATTTGATGTATCTATATGTGATATTCTACCATGACTTATACACAATAATGCTCAGTCATATACCACATATCTATATGCTTTATAGGAGCCCAAACCACGATGTCACCAATAAGTTACACAACTCAAAAGTCATTACTGTATCTGACAGAAGCTGTATCTGTAGGTCTTGAACTCTGATTGCAACCGACAGAACTAATATCCAGCGGTATCCCTTTCATCCATCATTCATCTCATCCTGGACCCAGAAACCTGACCCAGTTCTCCCAGAAGAACCCCATTCATCCAGTTCGCCCCTGTCTGAACCCCGCCATCCTTACAGTGTGAGTCACGTTTTTCCATTGCTACACATGCACATACACTCATTACTAAGTTTAACCACTGCTTTTTATACCGCTGGATATAGACTGAGCTTGGCCCATTCGTTTCCTTCTAGGTTTGGTTGCAATATAACCAGAATTCAAATTACTGCGACTGGACAGATCAAAGTTTAAAATATATAAATGCATTTATTTATTTCTCTACGCCTGATATTATATTACCCAGTTCTATGAATCTAAGCGATCATAAAATTCCATCACAAGTCTATGTATGTAAGACTTGCTTTCTTCAAATAAAGATTTTTTTCTTTAACTGTAACGTCAGTTTTTAACCTTTGATTTGAACTCATGCAGCAATATGTATGCATTAGCATGTTAACACATGAGTGTACCACCAGAGGGCAGCACTATCACAATAAAATGATCAAACTGTGGCACTTCAACAACACAAAAATGATGCTGTGCATTTTTAGGCCTGAACAGAACTATCCACCTGTTCGTGTATCTTACATATCGGCATTAACAAATGAAGAAGGTATCAGTTCATAATGAAGTTCCCAAGCATCTAATAGCCTATTGCTTCAAATCGGCACACTTAATTAGAGTCTTAACCAAAAAAAAGAAGAAACGTACATTTATGGACTTTTGTGGTGTATTTTAGATAATTAAGGTAATTCATATTTTAACAAAGAAACATGGCAAAACTATAATAATAGTAATTATTACTATTGTTTTTTTTTTTGCAGTAGTAGTATTTATGCATATTCATCATTTCAATTAAGTCATGACTTCATTTTCATAGAGTTGTGATGCTGATGTAATAATGAAAAAGACTCTGAAAGGTCTATTGACACCGACTGTCCATTCTCTCCAGACTCTTGGCTGGTTGGTTTCTACTTCTGAAAGAAATGCCTGAAATATCTGAGAGCTGAAAGTGGCCTAGGATGCCTCTGTAATGACTTCACCTTCTGCTGGTGGGTCTCTTCAAAATAATGACTACTGCTTTCAGAGTCAACTAAACAGCACTCCATTCATTCAGTGAAAGAGAAGAAAAACAGAGGACAAGGAAATTTTTCCCTTCCTTTACTCAGGCCATTTATCACTCTGTTGTACGTTCTTTACGTCACACAGTCTTTTTCTGAATACTCGCTGTGTGTTGTTGGCTACGGTTTCGCTGCGGTCTCCAAGTACCAGTGATCCTTGAAGAATTGAAGATTCTATATTTTCCATTGGTCATAAATTGGTGCCTGCTTACAGAACTGCGACAAGGTTCTTGTATAACGTGAGCCTGGCCTCAATGACCCCTTTCTATGCATTCGCACTAGCGGAAATGACACAATAGGCTGTGAACTTGTTGCTCCGGTGGGCTTTGCTCGTTCAAAGCTGCTGGGTGATATTGGGGTAACAAGAGCTGACAGCCTCATGCTGGCCACACATGGGAATATTTTGGGGCCCAAATACTGTACGTGTCGACTGGGTGGCTAAGAAAAGATCTTTTTTTTTTAGTGCGATGTGTAGTCATGATGACTCATGAATCGTTTTTACTTTTAAGTGAATCAAAAACATGCAGCACTACCAGTGTAGTACAATTAACAATGAAATGAATCATTCTGACAAATCATTCACTTGAAAAAAAAAATATATATGTATATATATATATATATATATATATATATATATATACATATATATATATATAATATATAATAAAATGGTTTTTATTTGCATACTTTCTCTGCAAATATTGCTATGTGTTCAGCTGTGTTGATTATTATCTGTTAAATATGAAGAAGAAAAGATTTCGAAACAAATCACAATGACTCAAAATGAGAATAGGGGTTGAAAATTAAAGTGGAAAATGTGTCTCATTTCCAGCCCTATAATCCAAAGCACTTGTGAAGCAATTGAACAAATCAGAGACAAATCTGATGCACAATATTTTATTCTTTCTATGAGCTTGTGCTGTGGTTCGGCATGCCTTGCATCTTAGGAAGTGCAGAACATGGGCTGCATTATAGTAACTGTCCTACTCTATAAGTAATGGTTTGTGTTTGTTAAGGTTGTGCGCTCTGTACAGGAAGTTTTATTTCATCACTGACTTTTTCATGGAGGCCAGCCAGAGCCGAAGTGGCACAGACATAACTGTCCATAACTGTAACCCCACAAATCACAGCGACTCCATTTATGTCGACTCAAAACACCCGATAAACAGCCTCAATTTTTAATTGGGCAAAGGTGGCAGCCTTTTGTATAAACGCAATATTTAAGAAGGTTCTACATGTTTTTTTCTTCAACAAACCTGGGTTTCATAATGCTCAAGTTTTCTTCACCCCCTGAAATGCCTCTTTCCATTCGTGATAGACTCACATGTTATGAATAGCATGCATTTCTAATATGTGTGTGTGTGTCTAATGGATAGCGTCACTGCTTTGGGAAGTGAGCTAAAGGAGTGTTTCATTATAAACCTGTGTCATTAAAAAGCTGCTGGCGAGATCTGACTTTGGCTCCTGCTCAAAATTTCTTCCTTTTATACATATTTAGTGTGTGTGTATGTGTGAGACTTCTTAAGGGTCCCTAAGTGAGCCCATTACATGAGCACCACGACCTGATAAGAATTGAATTTATCAGCTTGTTGCGCCCGTAAATCAACACGCATTGTGAACCGACCAAAGCCTGTCGACAAAGTGCATTTGTAATGGAAAAACATGTCTGAATTATAGTGGTAAGATATCACAGAAAGCATTCAGTTGAGACGCAGATGATCACGGGTCAGAGATTCAGTTTGTGCTTTTATTATTTCAATCTGGAGCTCATTTGAAATGTGCACAAGAGAGGGTGAAGTAAGAGCTAAACTTAGACCACTTGAAGATGTTTGTTGCACTTTTCTTTTTTTGCTCTCTCAATCGGTCTTTTTGTCTTGTTCGGACAGTTCTCGGAAGTGCAAAGGTCACAGAGGTCAGGTGGCGGTGCGTGCAGGTGCTTCTGGGAGTTTGGGGAAGGGAAGGGGGAGCATGTGCAGGCAGCAGAGCCACAATCACGCAAGCTGCGTGTGGTTTGGCACTGGCAGCCAAGACCTCTCACTCTGCGCGTCTCAGACTTTCTCCCAGGGCTATCCGATCTTTCCTCCATCCTTCCACTCACTCCGCCGGCTGCTGACTTCCAACCACACACAAATGTTTTGAATAAAAGACCGGCATGACTGGGCCATGTCTTCTGAAGAAATCCCAAAGAGTAATAGTTTACTTATCCTAAACACCCCCGATTAGACGAATTGAAACATGGTTGTTATGCGGTGGAAACTCAAGGACCCATTGGCCGAGTCTTTTAACCCAGTTCCGGAAAGGACCCAGAGCAGTTTTCTGTCATAGGTGAACCACAGGTTCTGGTGAACTTCAAAAAAAAAAAAAAAAAAAAAAAAAAAAGGACCAGCAGCATCGACAAAAAAACTCAATGAAACTCCAAAACATGGATGGCGAAAAAGGCACATGGTACATAAAACAGACCTGCCCGCATCCGTTCAGTCCTGCCTTAGGACCTCATAATATTTTCCTCCCATATTATACATTATGTTATATTTCAGCATCTCAAATGCTTCCTGAAAGACATGGAAAAACCTCTTGGACTGTCCCGAACAGCTTAAGTTCATGGAGGAGGATTAGATCAACCGGAGATCAGCATTTGACTCTAATAACAAGGCATTATACCTGTTTGTAAGGCAATTCTAAATGTGCTTTGAGGCATTTTGCCTTTATTTACAGGATGTGTGGAGTGAAGACTGGAAAACAGAGGTGGGATCGGGACCCGACCCAGGTCAGACTTGAACTTGGGTCTTTTGAAAGCCAACAGCTCTTGTACAAGTTTTGAGCTCAATGCATCACATATTCCTTTGGATCTAGTGAATGGTGCTTTCTGATTAATTCAGGGGGCGACATTATTTGTCTGCTAGTGTCATCAGCAACTATTACCATATTTTTCGGACTATAAGTCGCACCTGAGAATAAGTCGCATCAGTCCAAAAATACGTCATGATGAGGAAAAAAACATATATAAGTCGCACTGGACTATAAGTCGCATTTATTTAGAACCAAGAACTAAGAGAAAACATTACCGGTCTCCAGCCGCGAGAGGGCGCTCTGTGTTTTCAGTGGTAGACTACAGGAGCACTGAGCAGCATGTAGCGCCCTCTGGCGGCTGTAGACGGTAATGTTTTCTATTGGTTCACGTCTTGGTTCATTTCTCTCGGTTCATGTCAAATTAATTTTGATAAATAAGTTGCACCTGACTATAAGTCGCAGGACCAGCCAAACTATGAAAAAAAGTGTGACTTATAGTCCGGAAAATATGGTAAAAGGACTAAACATATGCAGTTCAAAAGTTTGGGGTAAAAAAAAACAAAAAAAACAAAACACCTTTTATTCAGTAGGGATGCATTAAATTGACCACAAGTCATAGTAGAAACCTTTGCATTATTACACACAATTTCTGTTATAAATAAATTCATTTATATTCAGCAAAGAATCCTGAAAAACGTGTCTCCACCACTCCACTGTTTTCAAAAGTAATGATAAGAAAGAAAATGTTTCTTGAGCACCAAATCAGCATATAAGTATGATTTCTGAAGGATCATGCGACACTGAAGACTGGCTGAAAATTCCACTTTGCCATCGCAGAAATAAAATATATTAAAATATAATTTATTTTATGATTTGTCACGACTTCTATTAGAAAGCATTTGCCACCATGTCATTACATTGTTCTACTGCTATTTGTGTTCAACAAGTCCTCACATTACAAAGACCATGTTAATCCATCCAGCCATCCTGGAATTTGCTTTTCAAGAACACCCATCTCCCATCTGCACAGCTGCAGATGCCGTAGACAAGAAGTCATTTTCTCCCCAATCAAGGTGATTGAGGCTCTATTTCCAGACAGCAGTGCTTTGAACTCTGGATGCCATGACTCGAGGGCACGCTCTGCAGCTAGACACTCTCGTTTAGGTGCAGTTGGCTGCCAAGGCTGAAGCTGGAAATAATGCAACAACGCATCTCACATATTTAAACAGAGAGCGGCTGGAAAGCGCAGCTGGATACAGCACATGTCGACAAGACCTGGCAAAGCTCACATGCATATTGGGCCCTTCTGTGCCATTAACCACATTATCCATCTCCCGACACATGAAGGCACTTGAATTCCTTCTTTGCATGAAGGTCCACAGGCTGTTTAGAGGTCATCATCTGAAAGAATTACATCACCTGGGAAACACTTTCAATTTGTTTTTTTGTTTTATTCCAACCCACATTGTTGTCACAGTCCTGGCCATTACTAAAGAATATAAAGAATGCAGAGCCTTTAATAGTGAAGCATTACTCAAGCAAGTCTACTACTATTATTATTATTATAGCTGTAATTATATAAACTGATAATGCACACACAAGAACCCTGTTTGTGCCACAATTGATCAACTGAACATATTGTGATTTTTTTTTTTTTTTCTGTAATAATTGCCACTGTATATATCGCAATGGCAACTTTATATTTCACAATGATACTTCGTCTAAAAAAATGCAACTTTATATCTGAGATTTGTGACTTAACACATTAAAAAAACTGTAAAAACAATTGCTAGTATATTTTACAAATAAACAGTATGCAACACATGAAATTTGAAAGTACAAAGACTAAAATAGTAATTTCTAATCCATAAAACAATCTTTGTTTTGTTTTTATATATATATATATATATATATATATATATATATATATATATATATATATATATATAACTTTGATTTTTTTTTACAGTGCATCTCACAATTGCAAATTTATGCATTACAATACATATACTACTTTTAATCTGAAATATAAATATAATATAAAAATCATTTTTAAGGCAGAAATATAATTACCTTTCTAATAGGCCTTTTTGTTTTAAATAATTATTTTTCTATCATCACGCTTCCAGTAAAGATAAAACACAAAATGTAAGTTTGAGCAATACAACTAACATTATCTCAACACTTTCCTCAGTTATACTAAGCAAAAAAAAAACAATTGAAAAAATCAAATCACTCTGACTGCACACAATTTCATGATAAAAATAAACAATATTAACTAATCATCTTCAGTTCTTTTTTGCAAGCGCTCTGTCCTCAAATCTCTGTAAATGTGCATGAGATGGACACAACAGCTGTAGCAGCACCTTACAGTTTATTGATGCTTTGGTAAATATTGTAGGTCATACACGATGAAAGTTTCCATCAGGGGTGGTTTTTCATTACCACTATAACAGCGGAAATAAATACTGATTGCACACTATGACAAACATAGAAAAACTTGTCTCAGAAATCCAGTTGAGCAGGATGTCTACAATCAAAATGTTTTGAAACAAAACTGCCACACACGTTTCATCTTACAGAAGCTCACTACTTCCAAAATGCTCACATTGTGCAAATGTACGAGCCAAAAGCATCTCATAGTCTGTTAAGAGTATCACCTTTGGCTTTTCCCCATCCTCTGCATCAACTTTGTATCTTGGTTCAACTCTCTGACCCATCAAGACTGTCACTTCACCTGAGCCAGACTTAAATGTATGACTCTATTAAGTACATACTAAGACCTCTCCAGAGCCTTTAATATAGATTGAGAGAGCCCTTTGCATGCCTTAATTTCCTCGAGGGGAAGCGGGGCTTAAAGTCCCAGCAGACGCAGACTGATTTTCCACTGTTTTAATGAGAATGACAGAGAGAGGGGAGAACACAAAAGTGGTATTTATAGAAACAGCTGGAATGTGAAGGGCTAATTGTGCTCAGTCTATTGCTCCCTGCATAGTCTGTTCACCATTACAGTGCTTTTCAACAGTACTAAATGGCGAAAGGAGAGATACACCACTAGAAGAAAGGTTTCTGAGTTTCTTGACCTATTTTGACCCACAATGGCAAAAAAAAAAAAAAAAACGTATGGACTAGAGGTATATTTCTAAATGTGTTTCTAACTCGACTGACACATTTAGGGCCATATTCAAATATCAGTGATACTGAGCTGTGCTTGCATGTGCAATGTAGTCTGATTCAAGAACAAATACCTCCTATAAACTATACTTTTTAGTGACTCAGAAACAAACAGTGTAACCAGTGTAGTCCAAATCACGAACAAACAAATCCTTTGAGTCAGTGCTATTCATGTATTTTTCAAATAAAAACAGTCAAAGCTGTTATTGAATCAACTGTGATTAAATATTTGTATATTACTGGAATATTCCTCCTTCTGCATGTTACATTATTATATTTACATTTATGTATTTGGCAGATGCTTTTATCCAAAGTGACTTTAATTGTATTCAAAGTACACATTTCATCAGTTCTTCCTTTTCCTGGGAATTGAACCCATTACCTTGTTGTTGTTAGAGCCATGTACTGTTTGAGCGACAGGAAGGAAGCAGTAGGTGTCTTTATGAAAGTGATTTATTCAGGAACAAAACTAGGGACTGAGTCACTGAACTATTGACTCGCATGACTCGTTCAAACACACTGATTCATGGAGGAATAAGTTGCATGCCTTTATGAGTGAGTCATGAATTATTTACACAACTGATTCATTTAAAAACATTGATTCATCAAAGAATGCATTGCTCAGAAAGTTACTGTTTGGAAAAGTTACACTGGCAGAGCAAAAGCATCTGACAATATTGTGTCTAAAATATAAAAGTTACCTCATATTGTTTATTCTATCAAATCAAAATACGAGTGTCAGTGTTTTAATGGTATGAATGTCATATAAGTTCATGATAATTTATTCTAATTATACAATAAAATGGGAAAACCATGCAATAACCATGCACTAATTCACACAGTTTCCTAGAAATCACTAAATCAGTTGCATCGTTCAGTGTAATGTCTTCTCTCCATTTTTATTTTAGTTGTTTGGGATACTGTGTGTGTGTGCTCTTGTTTTTGTGACATATCAGGACATAATTATAACCCATGTCCCCATTTTTCAAAATGCTTATAAATCATACAGAATGAGTTTTTTTGAGAAAGTAAAAGTGCACAAAGTTTCCTGTGAGGGTTAGGATTAGGTGTAGGGTTGGTGTAGGACCATATAATATACAGTTTGTACAGTATAAAAACCATTACACCTATGGGATGTCCCCACTTTTCACAAAAACAAACGTGTGTGTGTGTGTGTGTGTGTGTGTGTGTGTCATATGAGTTTAAACTCTATCAGGAGAACCTGGTTGCAGAGATGATGCCTGCTCCCTTTGAATGACATTCAAAGAAAAAAAAAACTCCTCTTGATTACACTTTAAAATGTGGACGTAATCCTTTGCAATATGAACCAGGCATTACATACTCACTGTAATTAAACATATTAAGTCAGACAATGTGGAGCAATCAATTGATCTCCAATGTATACATCAGAGCAAAGACTGACATGGAAAAAGTTTGTTGAAAAATTGGATCCCATGGAACATACGCACATGCAGCCTCATGTCACTTTGCATGCGACAGACGTTCACTCGTAACCTACATCTGTACAGCACTCAACTCCGCTACACACAAGGCCAAACACCCAGCGGTCTTCTGTTTACATTTCTCAATGATGACAGTACACTTACCTGAAGTGAAGGAAGGCCAGACTTTAAATAGCACATCCGCACATAACCATGTACAGCCGACTGCTGTTAAAGGTGTCGTTACCCCAAACCAGTGGAAAAGTTTACAGTCAACAGATTATTTATTTCAAAGATTGTTTTCTACCCAAACAGACTGCTATCTAAAAAAACTGGACAAGCTGTTTAGCAAACAACATACAGGCAAGCACCTGTTAACTCCCGCTTAAACAGTGTCCTGCTTTAAACTCAGCTGCTCATTAAAACTCCCTAACTGTGATTAAAGAAAATCGTGTTAAAATTCGGACTTAGAACAAATGCGAAGAAAGTTACATTACATTGTATGAGAAGCCAAACATATCTTTTTACTGATAATTTTTCTTAAGCTTGTTCTAGACTTTTTGAATTAGGTCAAATTTAAATTCAAATTCAGGTGCACCCCAAAAATGGTCAGTCAAACAAATAACAAAAGAAGTATAATTTTTTAGTCAACAAAACCCTATATTACCTGATAGAATGTTTATTTGACTATTAACAACTATATACTTTGCTAAAAATGAATATATATATATATATATATATATATATATATATATATATTATATATATATATATTTAAGCCAATAAACCCATTACAAATTAAATTGCCTAATACTAGTTATATACACACACACACACACACTCACAGGCCACTTTATTAGGTACACCTTAATTGTACCGGGTTGGGCCCCCTTTTCCCTTCAGAACTGCCTCAATTCTTTATGACAGATACAACAAGGTTTTGGAAACATTGCTCAGAGATTTTGGTCCATATTGACATGATAGCATCACGCAGTTGCTGCAGATTTGTCGGCTGCACATCCATGATGTGAATCTCTCGTTCCACCACATCCCAAAGCTGCTCTGTTGGATTGAGATCTGGTGACTGTGGAGGCCATGCGAGTAAAGTGAACTCATTGTCATGTTCAAGAAACCAGTTTGAGATAATTGGAGCTTTGTGACATGGTGCATTATCCTGCCAAGAAACTTTTCCCACACCATTACAGCTCCACCACCAGCCTGCACCATTAAGACAAGGCAGGATAGATCTACGCTTTCATGTTCTTTATGCCAAATTCTGACCCTACCATCTGAATGTTACAGCAGAAACCAAGACTCATCAGACCAGGCAACATTTTTCCAATCTTCTATTGTCCAATTTTAGTGAGCCAGTGTGAATTGTATCCTCTGTTTCCTGTTCTTAGCTGACAGGAGCAGCACCCGGTGCAGTCTTCTGCTGCTGTAGCCCATCTGCTTCAGGGTTCGACATGTTGTCTGTTCAGAGATGGTATTCTGCATACCTCATTTGTAATGAGTGGTTATTTGAGTTACTGTTCCCTTTTTATCATCTCTAACCAGTCTGCCCATTCTCCTCTGACCTCTGACATCAACAAGGCATTTTCATCCAAACAACTACCGCTCACTGGTTATTTCCTCTTTTTCAAACCATTCTCTGTAAACCCTAGAGATGGTTGTGCGTGAAAATCCCAGTAGATCAGCAGTTTTTGAAATACTCAGACCAGCCCGTCTGGCACCATCATTCATTCCACATTCAAAGTGACTTATATCCCCTTTCTTCCCCATTCTGATGCTCGGTTTGAACTTCAGCAAGTCCTCTTCACCACATCTAAATGCACTTCTCATCTAAATGAGTTTCTCCCATGTGATTGGTTGATTAGCAATCTGTGTTACCAAGCAACTTTGAGAGGAAGTGGCACCTCGACACACACTTTATGGATTTACAAGATATCCCTAAAATAACATGGAATGTGTTGTACTTTCTTAAAAGGCTCTTCATACAATTTCTAATGAGAATAATCAAAAACAAATGTAGACCATATTTTTATAGTATGAAATGATTGCATAGCCATTTTAATGACTTTGTCAGACTTATTTTTCCTTTCTCCTCTAGCCTTTCTATGTGGATTTCAACACAGAGGGCCAAGAACAACAAAGACAGAACGGGTTAAGAGCTCGTCTGGTTGTCTGGAAGACGGCAGCAAAATTCTCAATGAAAAAAAAAATAATCCAAATTCTAAGGGTCAAATCTTGGTAAAAGGCCTTAAAAATATAACTGAAAAATAATTAAAGCTTCGACACCTTATGATCTGCTAGTCACTGCTTAAAACAACTGCAAACCCAGATTGCATGCTGAACTGATTAGAATAATTTTTACAGGCCAATCATATAATAAAATATGGCCAGTGAGCAGGAAACAGATATTGTCGTGATTATTAATAGAATTGGTTTTGTTTGCCGCTCATCTTAAACCAGTATTCATTCCCAGTATAATTCGTTTGACTTGAGCGAATCAGGTCAACCGTTCCGAAGAGATGCAGTGCCCAAAAATATCTCAGAGGGGTTCAGTGAGTTCTTTTTCACTTGCAAAGAAACACCATGAACTTCACAGCCTTATAAAACTACATTAGAATAGCTGTAGAGTGTTATTCAGTGAAATCTAGGAGATATGACAGAGTTACAAAAGGCTTTCTGCAGTTCATCAATTATGTGTAATGAAGTGCAGAAGGGTAGCTGACAGATAGACATGCACGTCCATGGACATTTTCAACATAATGATATAGATTAAATCTATGTTCAGAAATGTATTTAATGAAAATTTATAAATGGAAAGTAAATTTAGCATGTCACATCACAGGACAGTTTAACCTGCCATGTTAAAGGAATAATTCCCCCCAAAATCTCCAAACAGCTGATAAAAAACATCACAATAACCCAGAAGTAATACACTCCACTCCAGTTCATGAATTATCGTCCATTGAAGTAAAAAGCTGTGTGTTTTTAGTAAACAAATCCATTAAGTTATTTGTAACTTTTAACCTCTAAACTTCTGGCTAAAATATGAGTCCTTTATCCATTCTCCAGATTATTGTGATGTTTTTATTAGGTGTTTGGAATCTCATTCTGACGGCACCCATTTACTGCAGAGGATCCATTGGTGAGCAAGCAATATAATGCTAGATTTTTGCTGATAGTCCTGGACTTCTTGGACTAGGTCTTGAGTCACATTCAGTGTGCCTTGAAAAAATTGCACAATTAGACATTCACGCATAGCAACTGTGTTTCACACACTCACGGAGTTCTGATGATTATATTTTATTTTCCTTCTCTCCACCTGTACGGTTTCTGCTGCCAAAGAGGGACAAGAGCAAGACAAGCGACCACCAAAACTCACTGCTCACTCATCGAAATGCTGACTAAAACGGCAGTGTCATGCCCCCAGGGCTCACTGAGAAGCCAACAGAAACACACGGAGAATGACGTCATCAAGAGAGATGAACTGCAGTGGTGAAGCTGAGGACGCCAACAGAACTGGCCTGTGCTGCCCGTGTTATTCAATCCACTTCCTCCTCTATTCAGCTGTGTAGGCCATTAGCAGAGCTATGCATGGGAACTAAGGGCCTGCCAGACAAGTGCTCCTAGCGTCAGGCTACATTTCCTAGGGCTCTGTCAGGGAGACAGCCCCACACAATGTGAGGGTGATTGGATAGAAATAAACTCTCCATACAGTATGACTTGAGAAAGATCTGATTTGAATGCAAAGTTGTGAGGAATGTTCCTTTCAAAAGTAACACACTCTGAGAAAAGTCTGTAAAAATAGGGCTCAGTGAACTTTGTTAATAAGTCATTTTACATATGTTTCACTGGTATTTTACCCATATTTTGTATTGCATTGGATAAAGGGTTAACCGAAATATTTGTAACAGATAACCTTTTCTTTTTTTATTCTGTTCTTACATCATATATATATATATATATGTGTGTGTGTGTGTGTGTGTGTGTAAATAAATATATATATCTCATCATAAAAAAGTCCTGATTATATTGCATTGCTTTCTCTTACCTACTGTTTTATCTTTATCCTCCAGAATGGTTTGACGTACAGGATTGTTTTTACAGTGGAATTGCTGTGTGCATGGTGGGGTGGGGGTTGACCGTGTTATTACCCAACATAGTTTGCATGCATGACAAAAGGGTTATAAAATTAAACAAGTCAAAATAAAGGCAAAGTTTATGGGGGCCATGCCTGTGAGCTTCAGGGCAAAGCAAATCCACTGCTACGCACAACAGCCATCTGAGGCAACACATACATTCTGTGTTATTCTGTCGGCTACAAATAATGCATTAAACTAGCTTAAATTTTTTTATGTATGCAATGCTGCTTTATTGATTGTGTTGGAATCCCTGCATGCAGGTGTAAATATTTTCAAGAAAAAAAAGAGAGACCTAGACCCACATGAGTCAGTCAATACAATTTTGCTTTTCAATATACACTGATTTTCATTTGTCATCTACATCAGCAAGAAGATGATAGGCTTTTTTTTTAAAAAACTGCATAGTGTTAAGATTTGGTCTAACTCTGAAGACTTCACCATTTGCTGTATGGCCTTTCTGTTTGAAGCTGGAATTGCTGAAACCTTGTGGGTTGATAATTCCAGACTCTTATTTAAATCCTCAAAAAACAAAAACAACAACAACAAAAAAGTCAGATTCAATGCGTGCACATTTTGATTTGTGAAACACAGAATTCTCAAATAAGAATGACAGAAAATCAGATCAAACAAGTGGCTAAAGCTAATTTGAAAGGCAGGACACTTGATATCTTCACCATTCTCTACCAGACAGACTTTCTCCTTCCACTATTAACATGGACAATTCAGCCAACACAATCAAACCGTGGTCCAAACGGTACTGTTTTCTTCTCATACAAACAATAGTCGTGGCTTCAAGCAAGCACGCTAGATGATTGAGATATTTTATTTAGAAGGAACATCTCAGCATCAAAAAATAGAGCAGATAACTACAAAAACTAAAAATGCATGACCGAGTTATCGACAGTCAAAGAATTTAAGAATGCTCTTTATGACGACCCGTTTTCCTCACTCTCACTCCGCAGACCACCACCACTCCTGAGCCCGTTGCCTGCGGTTATTTAAAGTCCGCTGTTTTTCTCTGTTTACTGAATTTGCACAGCTAGCTTCTCTGCCTGGTCAGAAGGGTCTAGGTGAAAGAGACCACCATGAGCCCCACATTGTGTTGACTCAGTTGCCTTGCCTCAGGCGCGACAACATCCCCTGAGGAGAGTGACAGTTCTGGAGATTTTAGACCCTCTTCCCTGATCCCTCACTCCTGTCAGGGGTCACCGCTTTCCAGGCCCAAAGCTTAGTCTGTTCCCCTCCCTTCCTTGTAAACCAGTTTAATCTACCTCACTGTTTGTCTGAAGACCTTCTCGCCTTCCCCAGAGTTCACCCATTAAATATCATCAGACTGCCACGTCGCCTCTTGACATATTTATCCATAGCCTGTTCTGAGATCGATTTCATGACAAGTCACAGATGTGGATTTCTTTGTTGATAAATCCAAATGTCTTGATAAAAAAAAAATCTAATCTGAAATATGAGCCAACTCAAGGTCAGTAAAAGTGTTATTCTATTATCACTGAGATTATAGTGGAGTTTTCATTAATAATTAGAATTTGTAAATTTTTAGTTAGAAAGTAAGTATAAAACAACAGTTAAAGTGAATTTCATTCTTAGGAATGTTTCGTGAATCCAGCTCCAGATCAGGCAGGCATATTTCAGCAGCCCTTTTAGACTGTTAGTTTATTCAAGTCTAGATATCGTGACTCAGGCTAGGATGTGTGCGATGTGAAGCGTGCCACCAAACATCAGGACCGACGTCTGTGGGTTAGGAAGTGTCAAGTTAATGCCGAGCACCTCCTACGTCTTCCCGCTCACACAGAGCACAATTCCAAAAGCTCAGACAGATCCCACAACACTCTCCAGACGGCAATTGAGGGAACCCAAATGGGAACAGTCAAAGGCTACTGGCTGGCCATCCTGTTGACGCACCCTCATCTACATGGATTCCAGGCAAAACTGTTTACTTGCCTAGATGGATTGGATAAGTGCCGATAATTTGTCCAGTTTAAGCCGCTGGATTTGTCATCCTCAATCCTTTTGGACTTTCCTTTTTTTTCCTATTCTGGTTATAATTGGCGGTGTGTCACAAGCATTTTGCAATTCTGAAATTCACTACTTTGTCATAATAGACTTTTTAGTCATAATATGAGTGCGTCATTTTATTTATTATGGTTTTTACAGCTTTTATATATATATATATATATATATATATATATATATATATATATATATATATATATATATATATATATATATATATATTTCTAAGGCAGAACATGCCTGGTGTGTCAGTTTTGACATCTACCACATCACATGACTTCGGCTGTTGGATGGTATGCTGGTCACGTTCCACATGGATGTTAATGTTTTATTTACAATGTGTCCAAGTTAAATTCGAACCTTGCCAGTGATTTGATGCCATATCTGCATCTCTAGTAAAGGTAAATGGATGTGGTTGCGGGCGTGGACCAGAATTCAGTCTTTCAGTCACGGCATTTGAACATTTTCCACATCAGCTAATTTCCTCCAATCCCGTACTCCTCTTCACCACAACCATTAGTCTTTCCGCTCTCAATCTCTCCATCCACAATCACTAACTCACGCTCCTTCTTTCTCTTTTCCCCCCTCTTTGTCCCCCTTACTCATTTTCGTTTTTTCTGAAGCATGCCGTCTCTGCAGCAACAGTGAGTGCTGCATAGCCTGCTGGTGTTCACAATAATATCTGACTCACCGTTTAGCTTCATTCTACATTAAAATGTGCTTATTCATTCATTCTTCACCCAAGAAGAATCTGTTCTAGAATAGAATTCTGGAGTCCAATTAAAGGAATTGTTCACCAAATGAAAATTCACAAAAAATGGACAAACCCTTAGGCCATCCATGATGTGGATGATGTTTTTATCAACTGTTTGGACTCTCATTCTGACAGGCCCCATTCACTGCAGAGGATCCACTGGTGAGCATGTGATGTACAGTAATGCTACATTTCTCCAAATATAATGAATAAACAAACTCGTGCACAGTACAGATTGGGAAGGGGAACAAATAATTTATTTTTACTGTACAAAGCCTAAGAATGAAATGAATGAAATTCCACTGCGCATTCTCTTTATTCCGAAGCCATATTAAGTATTCATTCAAATTTAATTGAAAATGCATTCAAAAAGCAATTGCTAGCTGCTTGGAGACACAATGATAGATTAAGCTCTGGCTTTGAATCAAGTTTGGGACTTCTTTCATTGGCAGAGTAAAAATAGACAAAGTAACAAAGTATTCAGTACAACATCACTCTAATATAATATTGCTTAATTTTAATAAGTAGGCAAGTCACACATTTACATTTAATCATTTAGCAGATCGACTTACAAATGAGGACAATAGAAGCAATCAAACCAACAAAAGAGCAAAAATATATTTAAGTGCTGTGACAAGTCCCGGTTTTAGGTATTCATTAGCAATTAAGACTGGAAAATGCAGACTTCAGACACCTTAAATGTTAAATAGGTCTCCTTGTAACACTAATTTACTGTAAAGTTCATCAAAGAATAGATTCTAAAGTGGACATCGAAGTGTACAAATATGTGGAATACCCAGATAATACCAGTTTGGATGGCCTATATCCATCTTCTTGATGAAGGCTTATGTTATTTCTTTCATAAATGCCTGGTATTACACTATGACATCAAACATTGTTCCATAATCACAACTCTTTCTTTGTTTCTAAGCAGTTCTGAACTCGTTCTCCATTGTTGTCTTTCTTTTTTCCCAATCCAATAATTGCTTAAAGGTCATTAATTAATTTCCTATCGTCTTAATGGAAAACGAGGGCAGTTTTTTCCACTGGACTGCTGCTGCTGCTTTGTTTGTGTGTGTGTGTGTGTGTGTGTGTGTGTGTGTGTAGGGTTGTTCATTTTCGCTTCTGGACACCATGAATCATGCTTTTCATAAGGCTTATTCAAAGCAGTAAAATCTGTTCCTGACAACTATATTAGAAACAGCTTCTTGAGAGTGAAAAAAAAAATGTTATATCATTTTCCTTATTTTTTTCTTTTTTTTGGGTAGTGTTGTTTTTACACAGGCAGATTTGCTTTTTTTTCTATGCAGATAGTGTAGTCTGATTCATCTGTTGTTTTGGCTGTCCATCACATCACATGTTCAAAAGGTCAGTATGCAATGCCGCAAAAAGTTCAAGGATATAAACATAAAATATTTTTGTCAATACGTACAGTCACTCAGTTGCAGATGGAGCATAAACTATTACAGCATTCTCGCCCCCAAACAGATTAAAACGATTAAAATCCAGACTGAAGTATTCAATTAAAGCCAGAGATTTTAGAGGTAGGTCTGCATAACCTTTTCACCTTTAATTCACATTTAATATTGTTATTCTTTATTTGAGGCTTTTGCTTTAAACCTTGCAAAGTGTATTTTTTTTATTTTTTTCCCATATAACACAGAGACACAAATAGCAGCAGTAATCAATGAGAACGATGGGCACACTTTGACAATCGTGTGGGAAACGGAAATGGCAAACGGATCACCACAAATGCACATTCAATAAATGGCACAGAGCCTTTGGGTAGGATGGAAAATGTATTGAGCATAGGAGCAAATGCACACATGCAAACATCTGATCATCAGAACATCAGCTGTTTACATCCTGCACCTTCTTGAGAAATCTTTGAGAATTCTGATTCATCCTCATTTTCTTGTTATGTGCTCACAAAGAGGTCACACCAGTAAGCAACCCTGATTACCTCATGGTGGAGTAACTCTACAGGCTATGGCCGGTGGAAATGGAATATATGAGATGATGATAAGATGTATGCATGGTTCAACAGTGCTATCACAGACTAGCTAGAATTACTCTGAGGTGCATTATATCTAAAGTAGGTCCAATAAAGTCAAACTGTTTAGGTATTGTAATTGCAAACAAGAAGTGGAAAAGCATGTAATGGCATTCTGGGAACATTATTTAACTAAACTATATATATATATATATATATATATATATATATATATATATATATATATATATATATATATATATATATATATACACACACACATTTTATTAGAAAAAGTGTTACAAAACATCACAATTTACAATTTTAAAATGACTTGATCCGGGTAAGCTCCAGGCTTCCATGAACTCAAGTTTTTTGGAACCAAACTATTGAGTCCCGCCCTCCAATTTGTAGATCTGAATCAGAACCATGCAGAGCATGTTAGCCTAAAGAAATGTATGCGATAAACCATATTGCACATTTATGTAAAAAGTTTCACCTTGAATTACACTACATATCCAAAAGAGATCGAACAAAGTGCAAGAGTGTCCCACCAAAAATCACATTTGGGCTGATCCTGTGCCGTTGCTGAATTCTTTAAGGCACCCCACCCCTGTTGCCAGCTTGAATGAGGTCATATTGTTCAGGAACCCAGTTGTCGATAAGCACAATAGACTGTGTGCAGATACCATTTGAGCCGAGTTGAGTCACACCAATCACATTTCTGGGAACGAACTAGACACACATTCAGCTTCCTGACCAACCTACTGCCCATGTGTTCATCTGAATGCTAACTTTCCTGTGTTTGAGTATTCCAATTATCCATAATTCTTTATTGCCAGGAATCAAGCGTGTAGTTGGGTATCACAGAAGGTTGCTGTTGAGAACAATCTCTAAACTAAAATTCTGCAGCAGTGGTTTCAATAGCCCTTGAGAACTTTCACCAATAAGGACATGAGCTTTTCTGCCATGTCATGTTAACTGACATTTGCAGAGACGTTCTCAGTAGGAATGTTTGGGATATGTTTCTCAGTGTGTGCTTTCTGTAACCTTCTTCCATAAACAGCTCTCTCCAGCTCCTCCAGTTGGCCTCAGACCACCTACAACTGGCCTGTCAGCTAGACCACTGGGTGCTCTCCATTCACTGAGGATGTGAAAAACCGAACACGTGTGTCTTGAATTCACAATCATTTCCAAAGATGTCCTTTTAAGCGCTTGATTCTGAGCAGATATGTTTGTGCAGCAAATTTCATGTATCGCTAAAATTGCGTTTCGATTCAGGGAGTGATTGGACCTTGGACAGTGACAACATTCCCCGCTGTCCACGCTCGTCATGCACCTGGCAGGAGGCAGTGACATCATGGAAGATATCTGGTTTACAGAGCTGGGCTTTACATTGTCAAATGCCTCATAAACCAGCTTTGTTGTGGAATAACAAAAGCCATAACCATGGAAATTAATAAAAAGAAACTTTATTAAACAGGTACATCATCACTAAAATAAGCGAGACCTCTTATGCCAGAAAAGGTCTTGAGGTCCAAAAAACAATAAGTGGCTTGTGCCAAAATAACTCACTGGGCGAAACAGAAAAACAGAAATCAAGAGAACCAACGTTTTCCACCCTAGAACCACATCAATGTGCATGGTGAGATGGTAAGAGGCAATAAACAGTGTAAAATTCAGAGGGGCTTTGACATCGAGTACTATGTTATGATTAAAGATGGGTTGAAGGGAGGTCACTGTTTGGGAGGGATGGGGAGCTATTAGCTGTTCTTATAAGAAGGTACATTGTGTGCAGAAGCCAGTGCCAACTGTTCAGCTGGGATAAAAAGACAAACAACTGTGAATAGAAATTGGTGTAGAGACGTTTGTTTTCTCCAAAGAATCAAAGCCTTCCAGCAATCTCAGTACCATTCATGATGTCACCATTTCTGAAATATTCAAGAGACACCATAAATGAAGATCATAACGCAGGTGGTACAACTAATACAAGCTTTACTTGCCATTATCCAGATATTCCGACAGATGCATGTCACTTTCCCGCCAAACTCCTTGTTACTGTCACTATCACAACAGCATTGCTCGCATCAAAGGATCACATCATCCTCCCATCTGAAAATGTATTTTCATTCTTTTTCTAAGTCTGGCTGTTCCTAAAATAAACTTTTTCTGTACTTCAACAGAGTTGCTTCCAGAGATAAACCGATAACATTGTCCTTTTTTCAGGGGATCTTCAAAGCAGTGAAGATTCATACAACCTGAAAAGGATTTATAGTGTTCATTACTCAGTTTCTAGGTAATGTCTGACAAAATAAGATGTAATACACTGAGCTGTGTTTAACAAGTAAGTGTACAAATTTAGTGCCATTAGTATTCATTCTGAAGAAAAAATAAATAAATCAGAACCATACACTAAGTTTGTGTTTGCTAGGTTACATTTGTTAAGACTTAATTATATCTGAATGTTTAAATTCTAAATGTGCTTCAAAATGGAAAAGATATAATATCACAGAATGATTCATTAACACATCCCGCAGAATTTCAACGATTTCCCCCTAAAATCTGCACTGAAAATGCAATGTAAATCCTGGTCGTAAGTTCATCGGTATTTTCATTTTGATACTTGTTTCTACATGTTGTGCTCATTCACACTCCCTCCCCGTCTTCCTCTGCTTGACTTAACCGTCACCGATATTCCAGCTGGGTCTAATTTCAGTGGCTTTTTTTTCACCTGTTATTATTATTTTTAATCATAAATGTTTCCTCTCTTGGTGATGTTAATATCTGGAAATACACTGATGAAGCCACAGAACCTTCACAAGTGTTTGCACGCTCCATGATTAAGGGCGCCTGGAGAGACTTCAACTGGGCCTCAGTGTATAGAGCAAGAGACAGCCGCCATGGTGAGCTTTCCAGTAATATCTTGGATAAATCAGGTGTGATGGCGGAATGGAAAAGTTTGGTCTCCGACATTTTCACCTACTTTTTAATTCTCTTTCCAAACATTTTTTTTCTCTAGCGCTGGGGTTAATCTTTTCTGCCCTGTTACCATTCTTTGCTTTTATTGGCCAAAGGAAAAAAACAAATTAATAACAACTTTCGCTCGGAAGGCGTGAAATTGGATATTTCAGCAGTTCATCTCTCTTTCCTTTTCCAGTAAAAGCACAGGCAAAAACAACCATTTACTCACCTTCACAGTTTTCACACACACACTTAACCCACTCACATGCTTTTCTAAATGGTCTGTCCAGTTGTAGGGCCAGTCAGCTTAGCACGCTAGCTGTCCAAACAGGGGGAAAAAAGAGAAATAAAGAAGTTCAGTGTCAGTGTCAATTGAGAAGAAACAAAATTCACCTCTCTAGATTATCACATCACATTACTGTTTATCTTAATTGTCATTGTAAAAGAAAAAAAAAATTGAATGCAACTTTTATTTTTCACAGATATATTTAGTTCTGGCAAGACACCGCTTTGTTTTTCACCAGTATCATCAAATTGGACAGGAGCTGGTGACTGCTTTCAGCTGTGAGGTATTAAGGAAGGTGAGAGACAGAGCAAGCAGATTAGCGCCATGTGCATGGTCATGTCAAGGTCTCAGCATGCAAACAAAGGAGTTGCTGCCATCAGAGACCAATTGCTCTATCATGTGGTGTTGATGCTTGGATAGGGAAAATGCAAATGGAGTGTGATTTTTGGATGACCAAGCTCCTTTTTTTAATTTGTGAGTGGTATGACTTTGGCAAATTAGCATATTTCTTCCTTGGCAGGATAGCGGCTTGGGAAGTAGATTAGGTCTTTTTTTTCATAGCACACTTTCGTGTCTCCATGCAGTTGACTGACTGAATATATTAAGGCATTGGCTATTCCTACTCATTGTTTACTGAGTGAAATAGTGATAATGTTGTGCCAAAATGTAAATAGCAACAAAAAACATCTAGTTAACAACAAGCACAAATACTAATAGATGACATTCTCACAAATTAAACAGTGATATGCCATTTGTAAATTGCCAGACATTGGGCGGAGTTCATAGGTTGGAGTCAAGTATGCATATATTTTTCCATTACTTAAGCTCATCAAATATATCCAATTTTAAAATCATTTTTTAAGACATACAAGATTCAACTAAAAAAAAAAGTTAGTTTAATATAATTTAAGTTAAAAATGAGTTATGCAGCCAATTTGATCATACTTTATAAACTTTGTTTAAATTTAATGCAGCAACTGAACTTTTTTTTTTTTTTTTTTTGGTGGAAATTTTAAGTTTAAGTTGACCACAGAAAATATTTGATGACAGCCAAATGGACTGACTCGAAAGGGACTATTTAGGCAATAGGTAAACATGTACAGCTCCTTTCAATCTGAATTGGGAAAGACTGAAATCTCTGAAACTTCAAGATTGCACTTCAATAACAAAGATAATATTTTTTTTGTATCAGTATAATTACACAGCTAAACTCTTGATTTGCCTCAGAGCCTGTCAGTATTTGCTGCACAACATAACCACACTATGACAAGCCATTCATGCACATTTCCTATGCGCCTTATTTATTCTGTATACACACGGAGAGAATCAGATGTGCAGCAAATAGGAAGCAGGACACTGTGAGAGGGTTCCCTCATGACTCACACCAAATCAGAGGGGTCTAATTAAAGCCATGTTCCTCTGGGTGAGGCCTGAGTTCCATGCATATATCTACAAATGCTACAAATATGAAAAACTTTCTTGGCTGTTGCAGGGCAGTACTCAGCATTGACTTATTTGTCCGTTGAGATGAAAAGCAGTGAAAGCAGACAAGGGAGAGTGGATGTCTATAGCTGTCACGACCATAAAGAATTTCTGATGGTAGATTCAGGACAGATACCCACTTCTATCACATCTCTGATGTGATGAACATTCAAGCATCCATCCATCCATCTATCAAGAAAAGAATAAAAGTATATCTATATATCTAGAAAAAATATATGTCGGCAAAGCATTCTGGAAAATGAAGTGTTCCATCTGTCTGTGTCTGTCTGTTTTGTCTAAAATGGAAAAAGTTCAAGGGTAAATTCACCCAAAAATGAAAATTATGTCATTAATGACTCACCCTCATGTCCTTCCAAACCCGTTCCAAACACAGTTTAGATTTAGTCAGAAAGCGTTCCGTCCCTCCATTGAAAATGGGTATGTAGGGTATACTGTCCAGAAAGGTAATAAAAACATCATCAAAGTAGTCCATGTGACATCAGAGGGCCAGTTCGAATTTGTTGAAGCATCAAAAATACATTTTGGTCCAAAAATAACAAAAATTACAATTTTATGCAGCACTGTCTTCTCTTCCGGGTCTGTTCTAAGTGTGTACACGACACTGCTGACGTGTTTTCTGGTGTGCCCAATAACAAAGATAACACGTCAGCAGCGTCATAGGTCAGCAGCATCACTGCAGTGTTGTGAACGTGCTCACAACAGACCCGGAAGAAAAGACAATGCTAATAAAGTCGTAATTTTTGTTATTTTTTGACCAAAATGTAATTTTGATGCTTCAACAAATTCTAACTGACCCTCTGATGTCACATGGACTACTTTGATGATGTTTTTATTACCTTTCTGGACATGGACAGAATACCATACATACATTTTCAATTGAGGGACAGAAAGCTCTTGGACTAAATCTAAAATATCTTAAACTTTGTTCCGAAGATGAACAGAGGTCTTACTGTTTGGAACGACATGAGGGTGAGTCATTAATGACAAGTTAAATTTTTTGGTGAACTAACCCTTTAATTAAAGGTTTTCTGGGAAATTAAGTGTTCTATCTTGCCTATCTATTAAGAAAAAGGTAAATGAAATGCTTTTAGCAAAATGTATGCGGGTAAAATGTCTATCTATCTATCTATCTATCTATCTATCTATCTATCTATCTGTCTGTCTGTCTCTCTGTCTGTCTTGTCTGTCTGTCTGTTTAGAAAAAGATACGCAGATTCCAAATGTTTACATGGAAATTAACTGTTTTAATTATCTTTCTGTCTGTCTGTTATGCAGGTAATGCATTCTGGTAAATAAAGTACTGCTGTATTATCACTGTCTGTCTGTCTACCTCTTGCAAAAGTGTTATGCAAGTAATGCATTTTGGGAAGGAAGTGTTCTGTCTGTCTGGCTGCCTGTGTATCTTTAACTAGAGTAGACCACCTAGAGGATCTGAGAATGCCATTAATGTCCAGGAGAGGTTGGCAGGGACTGACTGAGCCTGATGGTGATGAGATGTGAGGCAGCACACTCTGAGCAGAACAGAACAGCTGTGAAAACAGACCAGTCTCACAATACAGACCAGAGCCATGGACTGCACGCTACCCGTGTGGTCCAGCCTACCCAAGGATGACATCAAGGTGATCTGCAGCAGGATCCTGCCATTTACACATCTTCTGCCACTATAAACAACTGCTGATTCCCAGAATTCCCAAAATAGCATAATTGAGTTTCTTTAAAAGATCAGTTTAGCATGTAGATGCGCTAAATACTAATTATTTTTTATTTTGGAATAATTGTTAAGAATGAATTCCAATAATCATAGCTGTATGTGCAAAGTGGATTTGCTATTTCTAGACCCAACGGGTGAAGGAGTCCCATTCAAAAACAAACATCTGAGCAGAAGACAGATATTTAAGTGATGCTGTACCCCAACCGCAAAGCGTTCCCTCTCTGTCCGCAAAAGCTGCATACTAATTAATCTTGGGCTAATTAAACAAGCTTCTATTAGTGGCTAATTTTCTGCCATGGAAAGTCACCTCTTGATCCTGGGATCTAAAATAAGCCTGCTGACAACAAGAGGAGAAAACAGGGTTCAGGCCAATCCAAATGAAGTTCCAGCTGCCAAAACATATCAAGCATGGGATCCTGGCACTCTCCCTGCCCACTCAACACCACGTGCCAAATTTTTAATCACACAAGACTTGCATTCAAACATACATTCCATGTGCCATGCACATGATTGATAAAACAATATAATATGTAATCTATACAGACCCTGTTCCCATGAGAGCATTTTCCTTTCCTGGTTACAGACAAACATTTGCTTGGAGATCAAATGGCACACACACATGTACTCAAAAGCTGACAGACAATTACAACCACATCTCAATACATATGATCTAGTTTTATTTTCTGGCATCAGTTCCAGCTTTTTGAATGTGCTTCCAGCCACAAAATTTGAGTCTATGGCTAACTAATTCCCAGTAGGATGTTTTAAACACTGTCCATGGCTGCACATCTCACTGCTCATTAGCAGTAAAACAAAAATCACTTTATCTACCTAACAAATTACGGATGAGTTAGAATATTACCTTTAAGAACACATCAGAACCTAAGCAACTCTTTCATGAATAAATAAGCATAACTGTCATAATTTGAATTAACTAGTTCCAATTGTTATTTAGAAAAATAATTGCATTAAAGCAGTTTGTTTAGATGCTTCATGAAGTCTAAATAAATCTAAAGTGAGTCACAGATTCAGCAGTTTTTAATCAGATGGATAAAAAGGCCTGAACTTATACTGCTGACTAAAATCATTTTAGTTTTGCCAATCGATCCAAAAGTTTGGTAGAAAAATTACATTGTGATGGGTCACGTATGAGTCACCAGTGCTGGTTTATAAGTTTGTATGAATGCAAGACATCAGATGAATGAGACAGACTTATACTCACACTGCTCTTGAAAATAGCATGATAGTATGCAGACTAATCACAGGACAATTATAAGTGAACCTTATTTTTGGAAATATTGATCCAGTTGAAAGGGCACGCTTGCGCGTTTGGCTGCTGCTGCTGCTCCTCTCTCAGGTTTATTTTAAGTTGTTTCCATGGCTTGTGAACCAGTGAAGACTGTCTTTGTCTTTTAGTTCTAACATGATGTGGACTCGTGCTTCACATGCTGAACTACTGCTTTTATCTTTGAGCGCTGTTTGTTGGAATTTACTCTCCTGTTGCCTGGCCCTGGACTTACACTGCTTACACCGCTGTAAGGATGCTGTTGATGTGGACTCAGAATGGCACTCAGGTGCATTGCTCGCAGTTGTTGAACCTGAAGAGAAACTTTGATTTAGCGAATGACATACGAAATCACTGCAGTCATGCTGGAATACTACGACATAAGCATTACAGGCATATACAGTTTTTTATGCTCAACATCTAAATCTGTCACTTATCCGACATTTCTGCACAAACCCCATAGACTGCTGTTTAGACTTAAAGGTACAATTTGTAAGATATTTGCAGTAAAATATCCAAAAACCACTAGGCTAGTGTTATATATTTTGTCCAGCTGATTACTAACAATATCTCTAATGTTTTCAACTACTTGTAAATCATGAGAAAATTCCCATTCTCAACAGTGACTCGGGGCAGTGCAGTCGCCTGTTAATGACGTTAGTTACCTCTGTTACCGCCTTTACTGACGTAAAAACCACATGACAACAGTGTCGTGGACAAAGCGGAAGTAGTGTCTAGCATCCAGCAAACCACTAGCTTGCTTCAACCAGTTCCTTATTTACTTCTTCTTGCACGTTTTGTGGTGGATAGTGTTACTTATTTATGGAACATAATTACTGTTTACCGTCTGCCGCTGGTTCTGTCGACAAGGACAGCTCCCGTAAATGTAAGCAAATGGGCCAACTAAATTACCCAAGAAGAGTTTGGGACAAGAGAGAAAGAGCGAGGATTAACATCGGTGTTGCATTTTGTAGATGGAGAGAGCTTGGCGACAAACTTTAACTAGACCAAACTAAACTTTAACTAGAAAGAGATCTTTACAGAAAACGTATGCCATTATAACGATCTACAAGATTAGTATTATGGGGCATACACACCAAACGCGGGGCATTGTGTCTCTAGACCTGCGAGAGGATGCGTCTGATCCATAGTCTGATCGTGTCTTTGCATCTGTTAAATCCATGATTTATCTTTCCATCTGATTGATGGCCATCAGCGGTTGTATAGAAGACAACAAATCCCATCATTCCACGCTCCTTCTTGTTTTGATTGTTTTGGTAGTGCACCCTCTCATGGCAGGTCCTACAACCTGTACCTTTAAAGGAATTAATTCATTATAATAACTTATCAGCACTGAAGTGTGTGGAGGTTGCCTCAGATTCATCTGCTCCCTCGCGTCTGCTGAAATCAGCACTGTTTAACGTGCACTCTGTCAAGAACAAAGCTGTTATCTTATCCGACATTATTTTAGAACAAAAGCTGGACCTTGTCTGTTTAACTGAAACTGTCTTCTTTTTAATGAATTGACTCCTGCTGGTTATGGATAATTTGATCTCCCGCATTCCTTTGGCAGAGTTGGGGGTATCGCTGTGTTGCACAATCAATAGTACAACATGTGTCCCATGCCTGTTCCCAAATCTGACTAATTTGAATGTCTTACTTTGAGTGTTTCTGCACCCCTCTCTACTGCAGTGGCTAGTCTACAGGCCTTCTAATGAATGTTACAAAATGATCAACCTGCACAGTGTAAATAGCCAAAACCTGGATATTTTAGGCATTATTAAAATCCTGGCTGGGACGTGTCCCGTATGAACGGCGCATATGGTCACCCTACAACTTATGCACTGTCCTACACATGACAAAGGCCACACTTTAAACCTTGTGACTTCCAATGGTTCATTTGTGTCTCAGTTGTCAACCTCTGATTTAGGTCTGTCTGATCATCGGGCTGTCTTTTTTAATACTGAATTACCGAACTGATCTGATGATCTGGATGATAAAGCCTCTGTTTTGAATTCTGTTCTTTTGTCTGGCCTGGACATGCTGGCTCCCTTGGAATCACAATCTGTTTCTTTTGTTAGCTTCGCTCCCTGGTACAATGATGATCTGCATGCTATGAAGGCTATGTGTCGTAAAATGGAGCGTAGATGGTGCATATCAGGTTTAACTATTCATCACCAGGCCTGGAAAGACAGCTTACTTGAATATATGGCTGAAATTGCGTCAGCAACACTCAATCAACAAGCTGATTAAAACTCACAGCCTCTGTAATGTTCCTGCTTCAACTCACCTGTGTAATACGTTTAAGTATCTTTTTAGCACCAAAATCGATAATATACGTAACCACATTATTATGACTCAAACATCCGCTGCCTCTTTCTTAAATATTTCTGCATTTTCTTGTATTTCTCTCTCCAACTTTGCTATTCATGACTCCCAGGCTCTCTGTAATATGGTTTGAAAATTAAAGCTTTGACTTCCAGATCAGATCCGATACCATCTTGTCTGTTCAAATCATGTTTTGATTCCATTTTTCCTGTTGTTCTGAGAATTACCAATGCCTCTCTGTGCACTGGTGTCCAGAAGCACTTAAAATTGCTGCTGTCACCCCTGTACTAAAAACTAACAAAATGGACTTTGATAATCTGAATAATTTTCATGCCATCTCCAATCTTCCATATCTCACCAAAATTTAAGAACAAACAGTGGCTTCTCAATTGCTTTCTCATGTTTCCTTTAATGATCTTTTTGAGCCACTTCAATTTGGATTCCGTAAACTCCACAGCACTGAAACAGCGTCAGTTAAGTTCACTAAGGATTTGTTAATGGCTTCTGATTCTGGCCGTCTATCTATTCTGGTTCTTCTAGATCTTAATGCCACTTTTGACACTAAATCACTCTATTTTAATCACCTGTTTTAGGGACTATCTTTGGAGTTTCTGATTCTGCACTGGTCCGACCTCTCTGGTCGCAAGCAGTCTGTTGTGATGGGAGGTTGCAGGTCTGAGGTCAGTTTGGTGCACTCAGGTGTTCCCCAGGGATCAGTTTTGGGCCGTTTACTTTTTAGTGTTTAGAGTTTTCCATTTGGCTAACTTTTAAGAAAATTTGGTCTTAACTTTCACTTTTATGCTGATGACACTTTCCATACATTCAAAACTTAATGTTAATATGCCTCTGTCTTTTATTTCTCAATGTTTTATTGATATAAAAAAATGGATGTCTGAAAATGTTCTCTTGTATAAACAGTGACAAGACTGAAGTAATGCTTATTGGTTCACCTCACCAGTTGCGCAAAGCAGAGTCTGTAACCTTAAGTGTGGATGGCTCTGCTTTACAGTTTCAAACTAAACAAAAAAATCTGGGGGTGATATTTGACGCAACTTATCATTTGATCCGCATGTTCGTAATACAGTCAAAACTTCTTTTTTTTTCATCTCAGAAACATTGCCATATTACATCCCAATTGACTTTTTCCATGGCTGAAAAGTTAATCAACACTTTTGTTTTTTCGCGTATTGACTTTTGCAATGCTTTGCTGGCTTGTGGAGTTTCAAAAGCTACCCTAAGTAAATTAGAGTTAGTACAAAATTCAGCTGCTAGAATTCTTACTAGGACCAGTGCAAGGGAGCACATCACATCTGGTCTTTTAACTGTTCAAACAACTCCGCTAAAAAACTATGGGTGATCAGTCTTTCTCTTCTTTGGCTCCTAAATTGTGGAATTCCATGCCCTCTGAGATAACGAATGCTGAATCCCTTAGTGTTTTTAAATTCTCCCTTAAAATTTACTTTTACTATCTTTTATGTGATTTATGTGTTTACTTTGTCTTTTATTATATTTTCTCAGTGGAATATACCTGCCAACAGCAGTATACGGGAACGAGTACTGCATCTTGCTAGACGAATATGGAAAAAAAGCCTTTTTTCTCCTGAACTGAAGCCTTTCTTATTCACACAGTAAAACTACACTGCCAGTGGTGCAGTGTATTAAAAAAACAAAACAAAAAAAACTAACCAATGGCTAGGCAGCGGAGATGCACGAACCTATGGCGACGAAGCCCGCCAAGCCTGGCAAAGCCCACCAGAATGGGCGGGGCATGCTGGCTATATAAATGGGTGTTCGACACAGGATTCTCAGGTTACTTCGACTGAAGTGCAGCTACATAGCACAGCTAGCAATGCAGTACTAATTTCCGTATCTCAGGTAACCAAGGTTACATTATGTAACCAAGTGCATTGCCTTTCGATACTACACTCATACTGTGTCTTGCTAGACGCATATGGGAACAGTACAATCACGCTGTGCTAATATAGTGGAATGACTAAGATATCAAACTTCCATAAGCAATCCAGTGCCATAGAGAAGTTAGGAATAATCCAAAACTAAAATGAGTTAATCTCCTTGAGGTCACACCTGGCCTGATTATTCGTTCCAAAGTACTCCAATCACTTTGACAGCTATGGACTGAGAGGAGACAGGTGAACTGATGCCAAAGAGCTTGAGCATGATACAGTTAAGGGCTCTCTGCCAGATTTGTTTATGTAGCACGTGTCACTTAAGTGGAATGGACTCTGGCCTGTAAGTCTGGAACTTTCAGGTTATAAAACCTTGCAAATGTGGACGTCGAGGCCCAGCCAACCACCTCACAAATATCCACAATGGACACACCACTGGACCAAGCCCAATACCATGACCCTAGTTGAGTGGGCCTGTACTCCAATGTGGCATTGAAGGCCCAATGAACAGTATGCTAGCGAGATGGCATCTACTATCTAGAGATCTGTACTCTGAATGGAGTGAAGAGCACCTTAGGTACCTAACTGTGCCTTGGTTTCAGGATGACTTATTCCCTTATTTGCTTTATTTGAATGCTGCAGACTGTAGCAGCTCAAGGGTTGGGCCCTTCAGGGCCCTCGTCACCATGGGCAAATCCCATGAAGGGATGGTAGAGGGATGAGGTGGACTCAGCCTCCTGACACACCTTGGAAAGCAGATGACCGCACTGTGTCTGCCCACAGATTGTCCCTTGATAGGAGAAGCCGCTATGGGTGCTACATAGACTTTGAGTGTGGATGGGTAGCGTCCCTTATCCAGCAGCTGTACCAAAAATGACAGCACCTCTGTCAAATCAGTAGTCTGACACCAAGAGGAGAAAATAGACCACTTTAAGGTGTAGAGGCATCTCTTAGACGGGACTATAGCCTAGAAATTGTATAAAAAAATTGCTCTGGGAGGCTGGAAGGCTCCCATCGAGCAGCCAGAGGTGTAGGGCCAATAGGTTGGTTCGAAGGTGCCATATTGTCCTGTCTGCCTTGAGAAAGGAGATTCCGTTCCAGCAGAAGAGGCCAAGGGGCCGCTATAAACTTTTGAGTTAGCTCTGATAGCCACAGCTGGTTCATCCAAAGGGGGGGGGGGGGGCACCAGGAGAACCTTGTGTTTCTGTTCCCTTACTTGCCTGATTACCTGTGGGATCAGAGAGATTGGGGGAAATCATAAAGGAGGAGATTGGGCCAATTGTGGGCCAATGCATCCTTGGTTTTTAAGAAATAAACTGGGAAGTTAGAGTTGTCTTCTGAGGTGAAGAGGTCTACCTCGGCCTTGCTGATGATCTCCCAGATCCTCTGAAACATTTGAAGATGGAGCATTCACTCCCATTAGGGGGAATTGATCCTTGATAAAATGTCCACTCCTTGGTTCAATTTGCCTGGTATATGTGCTGCCCTCAGTAGGCTCTGAAGAGAGGCTTCGAGGAGAGGCTTCCCTGTCAATTTATGTAGAACACAACAGAAATGTTGTCTGATCGAATTAACACATGGCGTCCTTTTAAGACTTTCAGGAAGAACTGACAGGCTCAACATACTGTAGTTGAGTGCAGTTGATGTGGAAGCCCTTTTTCTGCCTTCGACCAGTGGCTGAAAGTTGGTGGGCCTTCGCACAGGGTCCCCCAACCTGACTTGTAGGAGTTTGTTGTGACAACTGTACTTTTGCAAGCCATTCCCATGGCCATGCCTGGTTCCATCTAAAGGGAATTCGTCCAGGGGGCCGAGCTACTACACAGGCCTGACTCACTCTGATGTGCAGGCATCCGTACGCCATGCATGGGATGGAATTCTTGGTTTCAACCAGGACTGAGGGAGGCGCATATGAAGCAGACCCAACTGTAGCACTGGCAATGCTGCTGCCATGAGGCTCAGCATCCTTTGAAACACTTTTTAGGGGGCAAGTGGAACCGATCTTGAAGAAGGTCGCCAGTCTCCCTATAGCCAGAGCCTGATCCGGCGCAACTACAGCTCTTATTTGGGCTGAGTCGAAAACTGTTCCCAGGAACAATAATCACTGGGTAGGGGACAACATGCTCTTGGCAAAATTTATCCTGAGTCCCAGGCACTCCAGGTGGCTGAGGAGGAGGTTCCTGTGTGATATTAATCCTGCCTCTGTCTGGGCCAGAAGGGGCCAGTCGTTGAGTTAGTTGAGAATGCGGTTTCCCATCTGTCTTTGAGCAGGGAGATCCGCGTCCATGTACTTCGTAAAAGTGCATTGGGCCAGAAGTATGCATCCAGAGAAAAGAACCCTTCTCTTGAGAAAATTTGCTCAAGGATCTGTTTCAGCGTAGTCATCCTGAATGACCTTTTCATGAGGGTGTGATTCATGTGTCTGAAATCAAGGATGGACTGGAGGCCACCATCTTTAAAAAAAAAAGCAAACCACTGGCCGTGCAGTTTCACTGAGTGAATGAAAAAGGAGAAAAAAGGCTTTTGACCCATATGCATCTAGCAAGATCAGGTACGAGTTTAGTATCGAAAGGGAACTGTATTTTGCATAATTTTATTGAAAACTATTTTGTCTCCATGTCAATGGAAAAATGTAGCAGTTTTTTACTTGAATTTTTGTGGCAAATAGCACGGGTCATTGTGTCACTTGCAGCATTATATATGAGCCAGTCTCATGTGAAATGAAACCCCTCGTAAAAATATTTATACACATGTTTTGGTGGCTAAACACAAGTAATATATCACACATGTTTTCCAACATGGCATGCTAGATGGGAAAATAATAACTTAAGGCAACCTTGATAAACATCTGATGATAAAGACACACTGTATTCAGTTATTTTCTCTATTTTTACACTGAAAAAACTATTCCACATAATCCCAAAACTGGATCACTTTTTACCCAGCAACACACAAACTCTGCATTAACTCTAGTACGGTGTTCTGCAGGGATGCAAGTTCACATTAAGGGAACATGAGGTGGGCGTGCAGACCACGAGGTGTCATCAGCAGTGTGTGAGAATTAGTTAAACATTGCTATGGCTTCGTCTGTACATCTTTACTCATTAACACGCAGCATGAAAGAGAACACATGGCAACAACACGTCTCTCTCACACACACAACCGTCTGCTCATGAAAGAAAAAAACTGCATGGCCTGAGAGCCAGACACGCAAGCGGATATATCACGTTTGTGTGTTTTCAGGAATGGCTGCTACATTTCATTTTTCATCATTTCCCTGCCCACTCCGTGGCCCCACGATTTGCAAGGCCGCCCACAAACTGAGGACTTCATACCAGACAAGTGCATCACCTCGCGTCGGAAAGAATGAACACATCGCTCTCTAATGTGTTTCAAATGAGAGCAGGTATTTTGGAGAGTTGGCTTTGCGAAGTATCCCGTGACACCCCATACAAGCACCACGTGGCCCCGAGGAATTGTTTGGCCGTTCGGTGTCATTAGCATGAGACGTATGTACAACAATTTGCTAGCATATACAAATTACAAAAGCAAAGATAAATGAACACAGAAAAGAAGACAAACACTTTGTAATCTTAATGAAGCTTGTGGCAAATATGAAAGTCTGTGGTCACTGCAGCTGTTTCCCACTGAAGAACATTATAAATCATTGCCTAGACGAATGAGGTCTCTAATGAAGTCAATACCTAAGTCTTGAAACTGTTTTACAGTGAGCATATTTCAAGTGTTTGACTGATGTGTCAATGTACTACACATGTGTTAATTCAAAACTTTAAAAAAATTAATAAAAACTTAACAAATCCACTTGGACTCAACAGTAGATGCAACCCAATCTGCACGGTGATGTCTGAAGTGAGCTGACCTGTGTGGACTCTGGATGGGACCTGCTGAGATGACAGAGCAGAGAGACATTAGGGCCATTTGCTCCCCCTCACAACATCTCCTTTAATTATTTTTATAATGCAAGTGAAGAAGCAAATGGAAACTATGTGCAGCCTCCTGTGGTGGTGGAAGGGGTTGTTTCTTTCCCTTTATTTCCCCCCCCCCCTTTTTTCTGTGGTACTACTGGAGGAGTTTGATCTATAAACACATTGGAGCTCAATTTTTCTCCCTCTCTCTTTCAGAAGGGTGGTATGTCTGTAATGTCTAGGCATAAAGACATTGTAAATAAATTTCTGTGTCCATATACATATAAATCTGACCCCAAAATAAGAGTCTTGATTTTTCTAACTACACAGGCTACAATACCTTTCTATAATTGCATTATTTATTTAAAAAGGACTGGTCTAAACTTGCAGCGCTAAATAGAAGTTTCCTTTTCTTTCTTTCTTTAAATCAGTGAATGGTGCTATGGTGCTTTCTACATTTTAAAGATGCCTTGTCAAGCGGTTGATTCTAAAACAAAGGGCTAATCAGATTATGTGGTGAAATAAGCAACTAGAACGTACTGAATTTGTACACTAGCAATGGGGTTCAGTTGATAAGAGTCCAAATTTTTCTTAAATCAGCATTTATACATGTACGACAAACATTCCATTCCAATGCCAGTTGAGTTCTAACAAACTAGGTACACCTAATTTTGCTTAATGAAGTACTGGTGATCACCTCCACCAAATCTTATTTAACAAGGAAAAGTATAAAAACCACTGCTGTGGTCATCACTATCCTCTTTCAATAGGACCAGCTGGATGGCAAAAACAGTGAAAGTTGTTCCTCAAAACTGGAATCAGATAATAACTACTGACCATGCCAAAAGAGTTGAGTGAGGAAAAGAAGGGTTCAAAAAAAAAAAAAAACATTTTAAAATTATTTATTCATTTATATTTTGATTTTGAATTCTTTTTTTATTTAAATCAAATTTGATTTGATTTAAATTTTCAGATATTCTAGTCATACCATTCTTGAGATCCAGCATAAAAAAATAAAAATAAAAGTAAAAAAAAAAACATGTACTGCATGTATAATCACCAATGCTGGCCTTTTAAACAGTGTCTCCTGCTGATTTACACATAATTTACAAACATAACATCCTGGTCCGAATCAGAGTTCACTTCCACTCCTCTCCCCCTGTTGTTCTCTTTTACATTGTACCATTGGTTCAAAACCTAAGTACGTTTTGAGTCATCAACATAACTTTCAGTGGTAGCCATTTAACACTGTAACTATAACTCAGGACAAGTTTTATCCATGTTTTGTCTTCCTTCACTTCGTATGCTGTTCCCTTTTCATAGCATAACTAACTTTTTTTCCCATCTCCACTCTGTCTTTTTAGCGGTATGCCCTGATGTTGACCCTATTTGTCTGTTCTGTCCTTAATATTCTCCTTAGCATCCATCTCTTGATTCTGTCTCCCTCCCTCCTCCTCAAGCATCGTCCATCCTCACTTTTTCCCCAGTCAGCGTGTCATTATGCTTACCCACCAGAATGTGGAATCACTCCACTTCATGCGAGCAGAAAAACCACAAGTTGTTCTAGCTGGAGCGTGCCCAAACACTGCCAGTCCTGACAGTGGCTTCAGCTTGCACTTCCCCTGACTCATTTTTCTTCTGGCAAATTAGAGAGGAGAGTAAAATGGCCCACAAGTGCTCTGTTTGCTACCTTTCGCAGGATGCTGGCAATCCATGGGGTTTTGTGCTACCTTCTGGAGGATTCAAGATGCTAATGGTATAGACTAGCTATGAATAAAAGGCTCAGAGGGTTTGTTCACTGTAAAAGCAGGCCAACAGAGTGATATCATCCTTCCTCTACCTGAGAGAACTGGCAGTGATGGCTGAATGCTTTTACTGGATGTGCATGCATGAGGGTCGCAGGCAGGTTCTTGTTCTAGTCAGATCGGACCACACGAGCCTGTGCTCCCTAACAGGCAATAAAAACCATGTCCAGACGCCTCATGGATCGGCCAACAGATTATACTGACTGGGAGACGATTCACAGTATCAGCCATTCATCTGAGAATCCCAAAACTATATAGGAGACCTTTACAATCACACTGACCAGTGCTAAGTGACATTGGTCAACATGGACGATGCTTGAGGAGGAGGAAGGGAGAGACAGAAGACTTAGGCTTGTAAAATGTGTGGGACTGGGTTGGAGTGAACCGTCTTAACATTGTTCGTGCTTGAAATGGCTGCCCAAGCAATACCAGAGCATGTCAGAGCTCTAGGTTAACATTTCCCATTACACCAACAAGAAATGTTTTCATTATTATTTTGGTTTGTTCATTTTTTATTTGTCTGCTAACAACACATGTCAAGTATTCACTGCTCAGCTCTTTCCAAGCGAAGAAATGCACAACAGCGAAAGAGAAGAAATGCGAGTGAGAATATTGGGAATATTAATTTACCAAAGTATGTGCATATGAAAAATACCAGGAATGAATGAGTCATCGAAATATTTAGCTACTGAGACAAAAGTCATAAAACTTAGAAGTATCAGACAGCTAGTGAAAAATTTTATATTTGTGAAAAAAGTGAAAAAATTGTAACTTTAGTGTGTCAATGGGGCAATGCATTTAGAGTGACACATTTGTACTTTTTTTGCACATTTAAACATTCAAATATACATTGTAATCTGAACCCTTATAACACTGATATACTTTTGTTGTAGATATGGTTTAAAAGTATTTGTTTAAGACATTTGTTTTAAGCATTGAAATGAATATATGTTAGGAGGGTAGAATAAAACCTTTGGTGCCGTTCAGTAAGGAATCAATAATGCTGCCTTCTAAGTACTCAACAACTATTTGGTAACAAGAAACATGAACTAACAAGCTGTTTCTAATGAAACTATTTCTCCCTTTACCCATAACGCACTCCTGCTCAGTTCTAGCAGGTAAAATTTACTGTTTGGAGTTCAAAGCCATAGCAGTAAATTTTTCATTTACAAAAGAGGACAGGAGAAGTGAACAGTACCCTTGTTATGGGCCGAAATGTTGCCTTTTTTCCCCCTCTTTTTTATTGCAGGGGATTATTAAGACAAGCACTGGAACACCCTCAAAGCCAAAACTTGACGGCTCAAGACCTGCTAAACTTGCTAAATCAAAATCAGTTATCTTTAAAAAGGTAAAGCTCTAGGGGAGCGCTTGGACACCAGCCGACTAGCCTTCCCTACCCAGGACCCAGGGGTCAAAGAGGCCAGCGGGGTTGGAGAAACGATGACTGACACCAGAAAAAAAGACAAATTACAAGAGAGGGCAAAGAAGGTCATACCTCCATCCCAGCTTAAAGTGCAGTCAGCCAATCATCAACCAACACTGCCAGCATCATAGTCAGTGAATGTGCAGGGGTGAAAAAGTCTACAATGCTACAAACTCATTCAGTTCGACCTCAAATAACCCCAATAGAAGTTGAGATCTCTGCTTTACTAAGTTAGAAAAAAAAATCGAATTTATCAATCACTCACCGTCATGACATTCAAAACCTGTACAAATGTATTTTGTTCTTTGGAATAAACAACAAGATATTTTGAACAATAATGAAAGCTTTCCTAATACGTAAGGCTACTAATACACAATACTTACACAAGTTTCATGAATAAAGGTGCATTAAAATAGACCCTTTGTGTACAATTATTGCAGCTTATGGCAGCAGTTCCTTATCCAATGATAGAGAGGAGCATATCACTCTGTGACACAAAACTGATTCAGGTTTCTTTTGCTTCAAGGTATATATGGACTATAATGGCTGGAACTGGGAATCTGTCTTTGATAGGTCCTTAACGAATGATCGAATCTTTCATCACCATGAATGTGCTTTAAGAGAAAAGAGACACATGCAGAGTTCACCATTGTTTTCACCTAAAACTACATTAAACAAGAATCAGCCTTCAAACACAGTGATTTGTCCTATCTGACCTAAATATTGCGCAAGCACCAATAATTAAAAAGATATCACGTGTACAAGAAAGTGAACAATGTGGGAAAATATCATGGAAAATATTAGCAGGATGGAAAATGTTACAGGTATTTGGATTCCATGAGATACTGTAATAATATAAAGTTCTCTGCCTTCGAGATGACAAAACATCCAGAAAAACATTAGATCTCTTCAAATCCCACCTACTCACACACCACACACACATAAACACACACACACATACACACTTCCCCCTAATGATTTGGTTTGGCTGCAGTTGTACTCGGGCAAATTTGTGTATTATGACATAACCCAAAGCCCTCCGACAGACCTGAACTCCAAAGCTGTCTGATTTACACGGGCCTCTGAGGACTCGTTGAGGGAAATGCACAGTTTCTTTCCTGAATTTCACTTTCTCTTTGTCTCTCAGGACATCTAACTGTTTAAGGGTGTCAAATTAAAGTTCAGATAGAGGAAAGACTAACCTCAGCTGTGTAACTAAGTGAGTGTAGACAAGACAAAGAGTGACAAAGTGTATCAAATATGTAGGAGTTGTAAAGAATTCTGTGTGTTTGAGAGAATGAGAAAGCAATGGAGAAAAAAGCGTGTGAGCGGAGAAATAATTACCTGCAGATGGTGGTCCTAGTTGGGGGGTATAAATCTCTAACCACATCAGAAATTATCCATAAAATTTACAGCTTAGGAAAACCATGTGTGTGGCTCTTTAGCACCCTAAATCTACAAAGGCTTCTCTAACACTCTCCCACAACAGGACAGCAAGATGAGGGAGGCAGCGTAACGGAAGGAAATCAAACCAGCCCTCCCCTCTAAATTGTTTTTTATTTACCCAATGCAACCTGTCCCCTTGCTGACATGTGAATGGAATAAATCGTTTAAAAAAGCGAAATATACTAGTGATGTTAAATGTATCCTGCTACAAGTCTATCAGATGAAACAATCTCCTTTATAGGTGGGCAAGATATGAGAATAAATGAGAATATATATTTGCCCATAAAGCTATTACACAAAGTTTCCATCAGAGCTGGAACCAGCCCTACATGCATTACTAGAGATGCATCATTCCACTGGCTGTCTGCTGATTTACACAAACATGTGGTTCTGGGCTACTGTTCACTGACTGACAGCACTTTTGGGACCTTGATAGCAGTCTGAAGGCCTAGAGCACAGTAATGAGCCCCCAATTTAAGAGGGAAAGTCAGAATAGATGCTCAAAAAATGGAGTCATTGTGAGATTGCGATCAAAAATCTAGAAAGGTTATGACAGAGGGTTATGGAGTTCAGTCACATTTCTGGTGCCTGCGATGGATATTATGATATACTTGGGATTATCACTATGTTCTCAAGTCTTAATTTCACTTGGAACCACAAGAGGGCAATTGTGTTAGAAAAAGCAGCAAGCAGCTACCAATAAGATGTCAATTGACAACCTATGCATTGCAAGTTTTTATGATTTAAATACAATTATTGTAAAAACTGTGACAGATTTAAATATAAAGGTTAAATTATTAACCAGTAGGTGGCGCTACCACCAAACCCTTAAGATTCTCTCAAGGCACGGTCTCAATGTCATACTCACACTAAGCATTGCTAAGATTTAGCCTTACTTCCTGTTTTGCTTTCAAATTCAAAGCTGCATTACAGGTAAAAGTTTGAAATATTCACACTGCTATAATAACCAGGATACTCATGAGTCATATCCTGACTAGATGAAAGGATAGGAACTAAATTTAAAATGAAAGACGGGGAATACGGCTGACCTTTAAAAGATGGCTATCATTGCACCCAAAATCCAAGATGTTGTGGCCAATTCCATGAGCAGAGGTTCTAATGATTGACTACAATGAATGACTCTGCATGACGCCGAAAACTAGGAGAAAAATGTATGCCTCCAGATCTAAGAGCTCAAAGCTCTAACCAAAAGAAAAACTTGAGCAGCTGGTGATGCAATAGCATTAGCAAGTGGGATGCCAAAATGCTGGTCACAGGACTATTCAGATCTTCATCAATTGACCAGAGTGACCAGATGACCATGATAAAAAATAAAAAAAATGCTGACTGTCATTACTCATATTACTTAGGGTTACACATTGTGGTGCTGGTTTAATTTGAATAATAAAAATAATATTTAAAAAATCAACCACATCATCATCAGTTTAAAATGTTTATTTATATCTATAAAACCAACTTTAATGCCAGATATGGGATTATAATAAGCACAGTCTTGGTTTTACTGGGATGTTAGGTCACTCTATCCCTAATTGGTTTGCCAAGTTTTCCTGATACAGCTCTAAGGTTTGCAAAAGACTCTTAGCTAGAAGAACAAAGACTTGGCAGAATTTTTGTTTAAAATGTTTGTCAAATTTAATCTCATCAGCGCAAAATTCGGAGTGGCCGTGTCTTTCGCCTTTATCATAGAGATGTCTGCAGGTGACATCACCGTTATTGCTGGGAGGCTTTTTTTTTTAGGCCTACCATCTTAATGCACCTTTAAGAGAAAATCCAGAAAGAAAAAAAATGGAAATGAACACAATTGCACAAATGCTGTTGTAATTGCATCACAGGTGCGCACCTCCTGGTCTCAGTGATGGAAAATGCTGTGGGAATTGAGCCAATGCACTTCCCTGGAGGCTCCTCTGTTCTGCCGAGGAGAGGCGGTGGGAATGGGTCACAGAGATGTAGTGAGAGAGAGAGACGGATGGAATGGTCACCCTGTCCTTGTGATGATCTCTGAGTATATTAGATGGCGTCAGTAGGCTCTAGGAGGTAATCACAGTGTTTATTGTCACAGGTGGACCACTGTGTACGACTCCGTGCTGGAGACCCAGCTGTAGGGACCAGCATCACTGTCGGCCAGTGCCTGTTTGTGCACTAGTGTTTGTTGCAGTGTGTACTACACTGCCAGAGGCCTTTTTTCTGACAGTGCTCTGAAGTAATCACATTTGACCTTATAAGAAAGTGCGTGAGGGTGTTTGGTAGAAAGCTATCAGAAATATTCTTCTCTGCTCAGATATTTGCATGCCGCACCAACACACAGCAACCTAAAAACCTGTTGGTTTGTGTGAACAAGCCTTGTTTTTACTTGCTTGGTGATAGATTGTGTCAATATCGGCTGTATCTCATTTACTAGTGTTTATTGCAAGTGCTACAGGGTCACGTGCCTGAAAACCCAATTGTTATGAAATCAACCCTCTAGATCAAATGATGAGTATGATGCGATTTGAGATCGAAAATGTCAGCGGAAAAAACGATAACATCTCCTCAGTGGCCCCGAGTCAAGTCAATTTTCCCTGCGGAAACCAGGATAAACAGCACCACCAAGAAGAGTGGGATTTGATTTGGCCTGTTCGACAGACAGAGAAAACAGGAAAATGATGGACCGGGGTAGAGCGTAATTGAAAATGAAAACGATGGAGCGATGAGGAGGAGGACTCCGCCAGACAGTGTGGCGAGTCTTGGCTGAGCTCTTGTTTCTCCTAAACAGCTGATTTCCTCCTCAATCACATAGACCATCAGTGTCTCTTTCTCTGTGTGTGTGTGTGTGTTTGTGTTTGTGTGTGTCCCGACTCATGTCCACTAAATCTCCCAGTTCATCCCAGGACAGACTGTCAGGTTCAGACGCCCAGGCTCCACCCAGACTAGCCCAGTGAAGACCAGTGACATCTACAAAAACTCTCACTGTACTCACTCACGCTCTCTCTCTGGAGTGCTGGAGTCGACAGAAGGTTAGCCAGTGATCTCTAATCACTTTCTTTATGGACTCTAATAATACAGGGAGAGAGAGAGAAAGTGAGCATCTTTATCTTTTGAATGACAATGAATTTCTATCCAGTACAAACCTATCCATACTCAACATTACCCCATTGTAACATTTAGTATTCCTTTCCAGCTGTAATCAATAATTAGGGGTCTTCCTTTGTTGTCTCTTTATTGTTTTCTGTCAACTCCATCCTGAAGCCTCATCATGCAATGATTTCTTCTGAGAAACACAAAAAGGAAAAATAGGATATGCAACATATACATTACATGGGGTAATCTCAAAGGGAGGTATTAAAATGGACAATTGTCACGAAAATGCTGAATATTGTTTTTGTTGTTTATTAATTATGAAATAAATGCAATATTACTCAAGGGAAAAGTTCATTTTTCTATTATAAAATGCTAATATATTTACGCTAATAAACAAAAGCATGCCACTTTATGTTTCTGTTGAGACTCAATGAGGTATTACAACGAAGGTTTCGAGTTAACCGCAAAAGCAATGGAAAAGCGTGGAAAAGCTCAGTTGCTGGAAACATTTACATGACTATTCTATCTGCAAATAAACTCCAGCAGATTTTCCAAAGCTATGTGTGACAAATATGTGCGGGTTTGTGAGTGTGTGTGTGTTTGCAAGGGTGGCGAGAGAAATACAGAGAAAGTTTGCAAGATACAAAAAGCCTTTTGATATATAACTCATGTCAAGGGCTGTTAGTACACACACACTGAGGGGATTTCAATCAAAGAAACTAAGTTTAGGTGAGCCTAAAAACAACAGATGGATAGAAGGAATTCCATAGACATGAATCAAACTGTAATCACAGTTGAATCATTGGTCCGTCATATTTTCACCATTTAAAATAATTATATAATGGTTTTAGAACATAACAGTGACCATTCTGTTTAAACAACCTGAAGTATTTTTTCCCTTTCATTTCTCCATAGACATGAAATGTATAGAGTATAAACATATCCCAATATAATATCCATAGACAGTTATAAGTAAGCCATCAGTTGACTGATTTCCCCTGAAAAGTGTAAACACTGTGGCTCTTCCAAATAATTGCGCTGTTTACTTGAGCTTCCCATCCAGCTCAACAGAGAATCACTGGCTTGATCAATGGCCTGAGTTTGGGGCGGGACTGTCTTTTTGACTGTCCAAGTGTTTGGGGAACCTGTTTGAAAGCGATCATTATGTTTGCTATGCCATTCGTTAGCGCTAGTGGCCAGTGTTTCCATGTCTGCTTATTAAATCATCACTTAAAAACTTCAATGAGTTCTAAGCCCTGAAACAATCTAACCTGCATAATGAATACTGACTGCATTGACTGAAACTCATTTTAGGATTTAGAGAGTTGTGATGTTTCACTGGTAAATATGATTTATAAAAAAATAAGTAAAAATAAAACAAACCACGTGTTGCTTGGCTTTCTACACTGTATCTCAGTAGTTTTATTTTGAAAGGTTTACAGTCTATGGTTTATTGCTAGAAATCTATTTCTCTACTGGAACTTCTCTACTGAAACTGTCACATTATCTAGACTGAAAACACATTTCTACAAAGCTTTACAAAAGCACATTTCTGTCGAAATAAAACTGAATAAAATAAACAAGAAATCACATAACATTAGAGGTTGTGGCTATGTTTGAATTACTGATCATGTAATCCAATTAACAGTAAAAAAAACATTTAAATTTAATTTAGTTTAATGAACTGAATTAATATGACATTAAATCAGTGTAAACTGTCAAGATGAACAGAACTACACTAGCTGAGGAAAGTGAACAAAACATTGGTGAAAAAAAAACATTTTGCAACAAAAATAAGGTAACAGAAAAAGAAAGAAACAAACAAAAAACTAATTAATTTACTATAATTAATCACAACATGATCATTACAACAGATTATGAATAATAAGCACACAGAAACACTTGAAAGCATAAAATAAAGGAATAAAAAGCTTGTATTTCATAAATACGAAGAGATCCATCGGCTTCATGCAACTACTAACACAGATTTGTTTATTTTATATGAAAAGCAACTGATAAAGTGTCCCAGTTTCACTTTATCATAGACTTATGATAATATTTATACAAGTCAAGACCAAAGTTAAGTGTACTTGTCTGGACAACAGGTTAATACGTGACCACAGCTATGAGGTTCTGCCGGATTGGAGGGGAATCTAAAATACAGAGGCAAACATGTCTGACAGGGTAATGACATCTTTATGAAGACCTTTCAGTCTCTCTGTTTTCCTGGAGCTATTTAACTCAGTCACCAGGAAACACGAGGGATGAGAGAATAAAAGTAAGAAGGAAAGATAGAACAAAGAGAGTGAAAGGGCTTAATTTGAAATGTAACATAGTAAAAGCAGGTCTGAGATGGAAACATGAGTGTGGAGCCAAGCGGTTGGGGCAGAGCTAGGGTTGGGTGAAAAAGGGCCAGGGAAAAGTGGCTATTTCCCCTCGATGTGCTCTATCTGATTAGCATCAATACACAGCCTCATCGCCACTGACATGAGAATGCATATGAAACTGAGATGCAAATGTGAGAATGGAACAGGAGGGCTGAGACAAATCCAATACACAAACCATATATTTCAGAAATTAACTTCATTATAAGGGGTGATATTTGCAGCCTGGAATTGATTTTCAGGGACATGTACATATTTCTAAAATAGTAAAAAAATAAATAAATAAATAAATAAAAACATCATTTACTAAACCTGATGTCAATCCAAACCCATTTAAAGTCACCTTTTATCAATAAATCAGTTTAACTAGGTTACAAAACCATCCAAAATTATTTGGTTCTTAAATTCAGTTCAGTGACTAAACAAATCGAGTTGCAGCAGTTAACAGTTAACTGTTAACCAGTTTTCTTGTTTTGGGAAACACAGTACAGTTTCGGTCTGTTTAACGCATAAAGTTCTATTATGACTTCAGAAAAAAAATTAATTTAGTAAGAAGTACCTGCATGGATGGCTTTGAATTATACTTTTATTGTGCTTTTGTGCCATTTTTGAAGCTTAAAAAGCTTTCGTCTTTGTTCATTCCAAAAAAAAAGGGAATAGGAGTTGAGTAAATGACCATTTTAATTTCTGGGTGAACTACTCTTGTACCCAGAAAGAAAGACACGATAAAGACAAATAGCCACACCTTTAGGTTTATTTGCATACAGCATTCACAACCATTTACAACTTATTTGTACAGTGCTATTTGAAATCTGAATTAAAACATTAGCCTACTTGGACTGCTTCACTAGGAATTATGTAAGTGCCTTCTCTAGAAGTGCAGACATAAAAAAGTTGTTTCAGGTCATCTGTGTTTCTTTTAATAGTTCACATGTGAAACAAGCTACCCACAGTCAACCAGGACTCACACCACCAGAGTGTTCTGTAGACAGGGTGGCCCACAGGGTCCTTCAGTGTACAATCGTTTGTTTGTTTGTTTGCTGCTTTGCTTGAAGGAAGACATTTAAACGGGATGCTTTCTGAACCATTGGACACCAAATACCTTGAATAGATCCACAGACATGCACACACTTACTCATACGCACGCACAGGCATTTAAAGACCTTAGAAGAATGAGACAAGCACTACATTATGCCATGGTCACACAGGAAACATCACAGAAAACTATTTATATAAACAATTATTTTATGTTTACTGTACAGTGCCATTCAAGTTTTGGGTCAGTAAGATTTTTTTTTATGCTTATTAGGGTATCAAGCTGTAAGGTTAGCAACATGTTAACTGATTAAAACTGATTAAAGTTAGAAAGCTTGATTAACACCAACAGGGGCGGCTTTGTGTCTGGGGTCAGAAGGGGAAACATAAAGCCAAAGAAACTCACATATTACTGGCATAATTTAATTTTGTTTCATTGAAAGCATGTGCACATCCAGGACCTTGATGACAATTTCAGCCCATGGCATAGAGCAAAAAACAAAAAACAAAAAAAACAACAAAAAAAGATCTGCTGTTTAAGTAGAAGTGATGAAAAGCTAGACGGAAAAAGACATCGTTTAAGTGTATCAGTCTTTCAGGTATGTTCTTAATTTAGCTTATCTTACTGAATGTTGTACCTCACATTATAGAAGTAAAATGGCTTGCAATTGCCCTTTCATGTTCACTGTACAGTGCCGTTCAAGTTTGGGGTCAGTAAGATTAAATAAATAAATACATAAATGAAAGAAATTAAGACTTTTCAGAAAGGACTCATTAATATGTTTAACATTTTGAGAACTTACTTTGAGATTCTTCGAGACATTTTGGGATAAATATTACACTTACTGAAGTCATCACAGGATGAGCTTAATACTTAGAGACCACATGAAAGTCAATGAATCTGTGTAATAGATAAGGACCCATGCGATGCTACGGAACTACTGAATGACCCAAATAACTAGATCCAAATAAAAGCTCAATCGTTAATAAAAGACTCTCAAGGAGAATTGGAATGGGCAGAACAGCACAGATCCCGGATAAAGGCGGCTGAAATGAGCTTTCTCCTTAGGGTGGCTGGGCGCTCCTTTAGAGATAGGGTGAGAAGCTCGGTCACTCGGGAGGAGCTCAGAGTAGAGCCGTTGCTCCTCCACATCAAGAGGAGCCTGCTGAGGGGGCTCGGGCATCTATTTCGGATGCCTCCTGGACGCCTTCCCAGGTAGGTGTTCCAGGCATGTCCCACCGGGAAGAGGCCCCGGGGAAGACCTAGGACACGCTGGAGGGACTATGTCTCCCGGCTGGCCTGGGAACGCCTCAGGGTTCCCCCGGAAGAGCTGGAGGAAGTGGCTAGGGAGAGGGAAGTCTGGGCGTCTCTGCTTAGACTGCTGCCCCTGCGACCCGGCCCGGTTTAAGCAGAAGATGATGGATGGATGGAGAACAGCACTAGATGACAATATCGATTTTGTGTTTTCTGAAGCTTTGCAGCCCCTGGTAAACATTTTCTATGCAAAATAATAAACTTCTGCTTTTTTATTCTTTAGAAAATCAAGTAGTTCAGAACTATGTGAATATTTTTTTTTTTTTGAGTGAATTATTTCTTTAAATTCTTATTATATCAATCATCTGTCTTCTATACTGTATACTCTGTAAATCAACTTTTATAACTGAATCCAAAAGTGAATCTACATACAGTAATGTAAAATTCTAATTAGACCACTAACAATTTATACATAATTTCTAATTGTGCCAACATGGAAAAGTTCTGGTGGCTGAGCAGTAATCTCCCGTTTCCATTTCATTAAGTGTGCCTGAAGGCACACAGAAAGCAGCAACCTTCCCAAACTGTTTATAAGTCAAGCTAATCTATTTCGCTCTCAAACTCAAGCAAAAAAAGTGAGATAATGATCCTGAATATAAGAAATGGGAAGAAGGATCTGCTTCTTACAAAAAGTGGGCATGAACAGAACAAAGTGATGTGGTCTAGAAAAACCCTTTTTTCTCATTTGGAAAGGACAGGAGTGATAAAGTTTACTCTCATCTGTATTTTCTCGTTCAGATCAGCTATTGTGCCATTGTGATGAATTAGCTGTAACTCAAGACTACAAAGCTGTTCATGTATATGGTGTCTCTGTTTACTGTGACAACATGTCCTCACTCCCGGGAGCACGTAACAGGTTTTATTTGACTTCAGGCCATTTTTGTTACTTGTATTTGTGCGTACCCAAATCAGTTATGAGTTGCTTGTTTGTACTGACACATATATTTACACTGGACTTAAAGGAAAAGTTCCTCACCCTCGTGTCACTCATAATTTTGTTCTTTTATATGTTTCGTAATCTCTACAGTGCTATTTAACACACAACAAATATGCCAAAAAAGCAACATAAAATTTGTTCACTCAACCCATTCACTATATTCCAAATTCACACAAGTAATATGATAGAGATATGTGAGGAACATACCACAATTTAAGTACTCCAGTCTGCTAACAATTCCCCGGCAAACATAGCCAATGAATTAAGGCCCATTCACATGAAGAAGAAGAATTCATTATAATAACTATATTAGCACCCACACCAACCGTCTTGATGTTTATTTATTTTTACAGCTGGAAAAAAAAATAGTGACTTTCTGATTAGACATAAACAATTAAATGTGTTTAGAATTTAAAAAATGTCTGTCTATCCCAACGGTGCATGAGAATGCTAAAGTGATCATGTGTTAACTAGAACGTGATAAAAATGCCTAAATGTATCATTATTTGGAAAAAACGTCTCAAGCACACAAAGAAATCACTTGACAGAAATTGTCACTGTGGCTTTAAGCTCGTCATACACTCACAGAGCACATGTGAATTTTCTCTTGATCATAGGTACAGGTGGGCTGGTTCTCTATCACACACACTTACCCAATCCAGCCTCTACAGCCAGGGCAGTTTGTGTGCAGTCCTGCACTCAGGTGGAAACTTCAAAGCACGCTACACTCTCACAGCAACAGACACAGAGCAGGTAGGCACCATCCACATTCTCAGTCTGTTTACTTATTCACCAGAAATGATAAATCACATCTAACCTGCGAGAAGAAATAAAAGTATTTATAAGAACAATGCATGTAGATCATGACAAATTACTTGAGCTCAAATTATTGTAAACCTAAATGAGTCAGAGGACAGATCCAGAGACTTAAGTGCTTAGTTTGCATGAGTGGTTTTTTTAAAAGGACACGAGATGGACAACAATTTGAGTCAAGTCTTAAAGACCAGTCATTAGCCTACCAAATCCTCCCCCAAAAAGTGAATGCTATTCCTTGTTTCCTGTTGCTGTCAGACAAAGATCAGAAAAGAGGCATGTGAGAAGCGATAAACCTATTCTGCTAAGATTTTGAAGCATTAGAGGAAGGGCTGAGTCAGGATATGGGTGACACTCGAGCAGCTTTAGGGAGGACAAGTCTCAAGCTTTAAATGAGAGCACAAAAGGTGCCTAAGAAAACATGCTGTAATCTAAGAAAACAATGGACTCAAATGACCCACAAATGTGAAAACAGATAGCAGATTTTTTTTTAAACCAGTAAAAGTATTTTTTTCCATCTACTGTATTTCATACTTAAAGATAGATTTATGTTATAAATTTACAACAAATATTATTTGTCGAACATAATTAGTGATGTATGAACTGAGCCATTAAGAATTTGTTACAAGTGATAATGCATTCTGTTCAACTTGTATATATGTCTCGGGGAATTTTCTTGGAATGTCTAAAAAGCTGACAGCACAAAACTTAATGTTGCATAAATATTACATGCTAATTTGTTTCTATTAAACTTAAACTTACAACGTGCTGTTGTCACGTATTCCAGGGACATTAAAAATGTCAACATCTCTGTTTTTGATATGTGCTTCGGGGCTAAGATTAATGGAGCTTGGCTAACACAGTAGCACTTTAAGCGTACTATAATGCGGAAAAGTCCTTACAAGGTGACAGCTTAGTCCTCATCTCAATTCCTCTTAAATCTCTGACTTAACTAACATTACTGAGAAAAAAATATATAAAATAAAACAGAATGTACCATACCTGTAACCTCCAGGTGCCATCTTCCAAGATCTTTGCACAGATTAAAAGTGTTACGTAACATTACAATTTTGTCAACACAGTCTGGTGCACTGATCCACAGGAGCTTGTGATGGAACTGGTAAACCATTAGCCAAATAAAGTGCTTCTAACTTCCTGGGAACCAAGAAATTGAAGGTCATTATGGGTGAGACAGGGCCTAGGGCAAAGAAGTTCTGCTGCCCACATAGCGGGTGGTTTCGTGCGACTGAATACTGTGTATCTGCATGGACGTTATTTGCTTTAAATGGGCATGTAATGGTCTTGTAAAGCCCTCAAGCAGTGCAGGAAACATAACAGAGGTAAGCTGTACTGGGACTCTGACATTCAGAACATTGCCATATGTCCCACATGAGCAGTTTATGTATATGACCTTCCCCTTTAGCTGATCGTGAGTGAAAGGATCAAAGTAAAAGACACAACCGTCCATTTAGAAGACGATGCGGTTTGAATGTGTCCTGTGCAAAATAAGAAACTGCACTTCTGATTTATTTAAACATAAGTATACATTAGCATAATATTGACTGGGTCTCTAAACCCAGAGCAATGTGCTACCTGACAGTCAAGAATATTTAGTACACAATGAAATTTATCTCTGAAATACGGTGTCGGTCAGGTCAAAACAATAAACAAAGCAAAGTAGGGGCATGTTTAGCATTCAAAGACACTTAGTGCTTACTTGTGCCACAATGATTTGATAAAACATTGGCATCCTTTACCTGACCACATGATTTGGTACCAGTGTCTGTCTTGAGAGACGGTCGTCTGAAGGACAGAGCAGAATTACACCATTTTAGTATGCGTTTTGTTTAAATCTTTGTGACTTTCCATTCACAGTGTCTGACACAAAAAGTGGCCTGTCCAGTAAATTGAGAAATTGTTTATGCAAGCACAAGATGCAGTTTTTGAGAAGCTGGTTCTGTTTCCTCGGGAACTTGACCACAAAGTGATTCATCGCTAAATGAAATTATGTGACTACATTAAAAGGATCGTTCACCCAAAAAGTAAAAGTACTCATCATTTAAGTCATAAGTTTACATTACACCCTCGTGTCATGGCATGACCATTTGAATGCAATTACGCTGAACTGGGAATTATGTTGTTAAGCTTAAAAAAGGATGCAAAAGGAACAGACAATTACAAAATTAGCAGGGCATTCTTCAGAATTTTTCCTTTTATATGCTGCAGAAAAAAGTAATGCACGAGGGTGGGATAATGACTACAAAATATCTGAGGTTAACTATTTTAAGGCCCTAAACTGTGAAAAATCACCATGGAGTCAGTTCTAATTGAGCTATCTGAAGAGGCCATTGTAAATGTCTACACAAACATTCGTCTACACTGCCCCTTCCATTGTGGGAAACAGTACAGCGTTTATGCCCAACGAAATATTGGTAATGATGGGAATTGATGATGTGTGTAATTTGGAATGATCATGATACAGAGATTGCTTTGTGGGCCAATCTAATGCTCTAAACATCACAACATGGGCTAAAAACAGAATGTAAAACTAACAGTCATGCTTTCAAGTTGACTATCAAATAAACTCATGGTTCAACACAATCAATTAATTTGATATTTTTATGAGTTTGGGCACCAATTTGGGCAAATGTACACTGAAAAATCTACATCATAAATTTTAATCCATTTTGGTGTTTGCACATGCACAACAGCCATGAAATGTCACTTTCTTGGAGCAAGACTGTAAAATGTGTAGTTAAAAAAAATATATTTGAAATAGTGTTTTCTCAGCATATCAAACAAATAAAAAAGTAAGTATCCACTGGTAGGATGATGCACAGAAATTACACGTTCACATTCACTGAAGCAATAACTAAATGGATAATAAATAAATTGTGGAAATTAAGTTTAAGCAATCTGCATTGATTTTTCACACAAATATTAGAGACAAAACCACAGGGCCTCTTCTGTTTGTATCCAACAGTTCACAAGAGAACATAATTGGATGATACTTTGACTATTTCACACAATTAGAGAAATATCAATACATAATCTGGCAAAAACATTCATGGCTCTGTGTCCAGAGGAAATGCACGCCAGTTCAGCCAGTTAGCTTAGTGGAACCTGCAACGCGATATGACTGGGTGGAGGTAGCAATAAGTGGAGAAGATGCTTATAGTGGTTTGGCTCTAAAAGATTAGTCTACTGCCAAAGGTTCTCCCAATGGAAAGCTTCCATTCCCTATTAATTTACCTTCTCAGGGTGTTGCAGGTCAGAGATCCTTCCTGAAATGGTTAAATGGTGAAAACACAGGACTTCACCCATATTACGGTTTCTTGCTATCCTGGTTGAGCCCACTCACCCTGCAGTAAAAAAACACAGAGCTCTTTATCAATGCGGAAATCAGCAAATGTTTTCTGAAGAACAAAGATCATTTAAGGAATACTTTACCAAAAATGAACATTCTGTGGTCATTTACTTATCCTCAAATTGGTCTGAACCCATATGATTTGATTTGTCAGGTTGCTGATTTAATCACATTAGCTTTAAAACTTCAAAAAGAATGCACCATGGAAATATCATAAAAGTAGTTTATACAAGTTTTGCAATTCCAAGTTTTCTGAAGCCATATGACAGGGTTGTGTTTTTGTTATCCAGCAAATGGTTTTGGGTGAGTTATTACATAAAGTCCATTTGACCAAAATATTAATTGGAATCACTTTTATGTCTGACAGAATAAAAATAAAAAAAAAAGCTGAACAAAGGTAATTTAAAGCGACATACAAAACCCATTGTACATCCATAATCTAAAGTATTTGTAAGCGAAAATGGTTGTAGCGCAATACTTAATGTTATCAGGAAATGATTATATTTGGTAAATGGAAGTGGTTGGAGGACAGGGATTGAAATAAAAGGTAATGGTGACATCAGCTGTTTCTGAGGCAAAGCAAATTATTGCATTTTGATATAATAACAAAGATTATGTATATATATTTAGTTTGTTTTGAATAAAATGCAAGTTTGAAATACATTTTGAAATTAATAAAAATATATATAAATATATATTCTACACTCCTGAAGAATCTCATTCTAAAGAGTCTTTTTGACAGCTTCAAAGTAACAAATTACAAAATTAGTGCAAGTGAGACAACACTTCTAATGATGAATGAACAGCACAAGATTTAAATTACACCAGGTACCTACAATAAATTACATACAAACACATGTACTGTAAGAATTGCTCAGCAACCAAAGCCAAACTAATCAAAAGAGACAAACTAAAAAAAGTCAACCGAGAATTGAAGATATTAGATTTCTCAACTGCTACAAAATGCGGTTACATTTCTAAGAATTCCACAAACTGGAAAGATCACAATGGTTTGTTGCAATGAGGTTTGCATCTCCAGGCAACAAATCTATTATGATAAACTGTATTGACACTGGACAAAGGGAGCTCTGAGGAAAAAAAAAAAAAAAAGATTTACCAATAATAAACATTTATCTTAAAATAGAACTGGGAAGGCAAAATGTACCAGTCAAACCAACATTCCGCCAAAAAATTCTGATGAAACAAACATATGAATAAAGTTCCGACAAAATAAAAAAAAAACCACCACTGGAAAAAATCTAGAAGACTCTCTCTCTCTCTCTCTCTCTCTCTCTCTCTCTCTCTCTCTCTCTCTCAATTCAATTCAATTCAAATAGCCTTTTTGGCATGATAGAAATAAATGTTGTATTGCCAAAGCATTAAGACAACTAAGAGAATGGTTTGACATCTGAACATTTATTTACAGTATATACTATGTTTTATAGAAATAAATAAATAATAACGATTTTCGATCCTGTGTAACAATATTTCAGTTTTGCCGTGTGAGAGCGTGTTTATTGGTTGTTTGTATCTTGATCGTGTTTGTCCCTCAGGTGATGGCTCGATGCAAAATATTTTGCAGCAATATTTGCAGATTTGGCTTTTTCCCAGAGAATGAAACAAAGATTTTCGGTTGGGCTACAAATGTTAGATTGGGGAAATATTTGATTAATTTTGGGCTAACAGTGGTCTCTGTTTCGATTTCTCCCAGACTGCGGTGGGAGCAGATTCTCTCCTCACGGGAGAGCCAGGTTTGTCTGCATTGGCCAGTCTCTATGGCCAAACTGTGCTCGCAGAGTCTGTACATCATCAGTGTTTTCCTGAGTTTGACATCAGCCAGTGTGCTCAGGTAGTTTGCCATGGTGTACTTACGATTTAGTGCCGAATAACATTCTAATTTGTGTTGGTTTTTAATGGTGTTTGTCCAATGTGTGACATATTTGTCTTTCTCTGTGTTGATGATTTGTGTGGGCCGAATGGTTGAGAGTGAGTGTGAGCTCAGAGGCTAGGTGATCTCTGTCGGCGTGATCTCAGTCAGTCTCAGCACCAGGTGAAGGAGGGGACTCTTAGTGAGCCTCAGCTCTTGATCTTTCAGGGCTTTATAATGGTATGTGCTGGGATTGCTTGTCTTTAGGCGTTTCCAGAATTTGATGTGTCTTTATTTGGATGTGTAAAAGGAGAAGGTATTGGTTTAATTCTGCCCTGCATCCATTGTGTGTTTTTCTGTGGACTTAGTGTATTCTTTTACAAAAATCTAAATGCAGATTTTCAATTGGATTGAAAAGTTTTAAAAAATAACAGGTGGACCCCAGACTTCACTGCCATATAGTTCAATTGGTTTAATAACTGATTTGAAAAGTTTAAAGCCAGATTTGGACTGGAATGAACTTTTAATGGCATACAATGCCCTTTGAGGTTTCTCTTTGAGCTCATTCACAGCCAAAGTAAAGTTACCTGCTGGAGCAATTTTTAGGCCGAGGTAAGTGTATGTTTTTGTGGTTTCAATGGTTTTGTGTCATAAAGGAATCTGGAGCGGTTCTGAAAGATCATGACTTTAGTTTTTTGGAGGTTGTAATTCTCCAGCAAATACAGGCTTTCCTGAAGCCGTTCTTTAGTGAGCAACAGAAGTACCAGGTCTGTGTAAAGAAGACACTTTATTTCTGTGTCATGGAGAGTGAGACCTTGAATGGGAGCAGGTTCTAAAACATTGGCCAATTGGGTGAAGTAATGTTGAAGAGAGTGGGGCTTAAACTTCATCTCTGTCTCACTCCACGCTTCTTCTTTGGTTTCCAATTTTAACAGCACATTGGCTGATTGTGTACATGGACTTGATCAAATTATAGAATTTACCCCCTATCCCACTGTCAATATATTTTAGAAATAATACTTCATGCCAGATTGAGTCGAATGTTTTAATTTTTTTCCCGATGTACATATTTATGAATTCTTTTTTTTTTCAGAGCCTCTCTCTCTCATTTCTTTCTTTCTTTCTTTCTGTCTCTTTCCATCATTTCCACAGTATGGTATATTCATTGGTTACATAGCATCAGTGTTCATAAACAAGTAACAGAAACTAACACAAGAAAGCCCTAATTGCATTAATCTGCAAGATTTTTTTGTTGTTGTTGTTTTGTTCTTTTACTGACGGTAAATGCAAATTTAAAAACTGCAGATGCCAGTAGCAGGTGAGTTGAAGATCCCCAGACATGGTCCCCAGACAACACCTTTCAAAGGAACATGGAAACTGAACTACTGATCTAAAATTGTGTGTTCCCTTAACACTGAAAAACACACCATTTATACCACGTTTATTGGATGGAGGGAGGCTATATTCCCAGTAGCTGGAAGTACATCCTTTGATAAAGGATTTATTGCATTTTAATCAAAGACGCCAGGAATTCATGCTAAGACACGCAACATGAAGTGCGTGAGAAGTAATTATAAGTATCTGTTTGCAATCTGTTCCATGTTAAACACAGACGTTCCTATTTTGGTGGTGTGGAAAATTGCATAATTTTTGTGATGCAGCTATGTGGTTAAGCATGCAAGTGTGTCTGTATGAAAGCCTGTGGTTGTGCGTGTGTTTTTTTTTTTTTTTTTTAAGTTATTTTGGTCATCATTACTAACAAATATGTATTTACACTGCTTCCCATCCATAAATGTAATGTGTGCATTTTATATGCACAGGTGTGAAACCGCAAACAAAAGCCTGTAAATCATCCTGCTCAAGAGGGGAAGTCCACAACGTGGTGTTTCTGTTTAGCATTGACAAACAATGTTCAAAAACGGACAGAACAGTCTACCGTTACAAACGCCATGAAGTGTTTAGACCTGTTCCAAAACATCTGTTTGCATAACTAAATTCTGTGCAAACATTTTAATAAGCTAAATCTAGTATTTCATAACAGGGAAAATATAGAGCAACATGCCTTCACTTGAAACAAGAGAGGAAAACATCTGTCAGCTGCTGTCCTACAGAACTACATGCATACACTGTAGTATGTACTTAACACCCAGATTTTAGATTATTCAACAGGGAAAAATGTGGATTATGTCAAAAGATCTGGTCTCTGTTCTGGTCCAGCATTCCATATGGTGTCCCCAAGTTAAACTTGTGTTAAGTCATCTAAATAAAATGGCCAAGCCACTGACCACAACCCTTTTCTTGTTCCACACATCCCCGCTCAGCCTAAAACAGCCTTAAAGTTGGTCCTAACACAACCCATGGCGCTTATGACCAAGAGACAAAGTATGGTGGTGTTTAAAAAATATGTTCTCGTAAAGTTTAGAAATTACTACATTTAGCAGCAATGTACTAAAACAAAATACCACAATGTGGGTAAGACATTTTAGTTCTCATTTAAACAAAAACAACCAATTCAAGCCACATTTACAAGATAATATTATAGAGTGTTTACAGATATAAAACAAAACAAACAAGAAGCCAACTTGCCACCTTATTAAGCCACTTGAAAAATGTAACTGATCCACAAAAAATGTATCTAAATACCTATTTATAAAACGACTTGGTATAGATATTTAACATGTCTGTAAACCTGCCCTGAGAGGCCAAGCTTTATTTTTTTTTTCTGTCTTATTTTTTCAGCAAAACAAAAGTTGTTTTCTCATGAAAAAAAAAGACTCACCACTTCTCTGGTCAGCTGCAAAAATCATTCAATCGACGTCTGTCAAACCTGTTCTAAAACCGTGTAAATGTCCGGTCCCTCGAATTTGCTGTAAATGAAACTGACATGTTCAGAATCCATATCACATATGTATATATGCATCCAGTTCAGTATTACAGGTACACTGGAACTGTGAATCTAACTATGCATTCTCTCTTCTATAGACAGAGGCAGCATGAACTCGGGCACGGTACAGTATTGCGAAGTGAAGTGCAGTGACGAAATTCCTTGTGTGCTTACGGATGACAACTACTACTCCAAGAAGAAACGATATGTGAAAAAAGATGGGAGCTGTAAAATGGTTGTGCACCACGTTCCAGAGCAGTGGCTTCTCTGGGTCACTGACATCTTCACCACCCTGGTGGAGATCCGCTGGAGAGTCATGTTCTTGACATTTGCCTTCTCCTACATTTTATCATGGCTCTTTTTTGGAATTTTGTTCTGGATCATTGCTTTGACCCACGGAGATATGAAAGACCCCACCAATGAGCCATGTGTTTATGAGGTTCGAAGTTTTACAGCTGCTTTCCTATTCTCATTAGAGACCCAGACCACCATTGGTTATGGCTTTCGGGGGATGTCTGAGAACTGCATGATTGCCATTATTGTAGTAACCATCCAAGATGTCATCAGTGTCTTCATTGACACTATTGTCATCGGCATCGCAGTCGCAAAGATGGCATCTGCCCGTAAGAGAGCCCAAACAGTTGGATTCAGCAATTGTGCTGTGATCAGCTTGCGTGAAGACCACCTATGTCTGTCATGGCGGGTTGGGGACTTCCGAAGGAACCACATGGTAGAAGGAATGGCTCATGCACAGCTGGTACGCCACCTGGCACACAGTACAGGAAAAGTTAACGTTACATACAAAGACCTCAACATTGAAGAGAAGAACATCATCCTGGCCACCCCAACGACTATAGTTCATAAAATCACCCCTGGCAGTCCTCTATATAAGGTGAGCTGTAAGGACCTAAGGAAAGAGAACTTTGAGCTGGTGGTCTCTTTCACCTATACAGACGACTGCACAGGCATCCTTCACCAGACACGCACATCCTACACTCCAAGTGAGATTCTGTGGGGCCAGCACTTTCAGGAGATGATCAGGGTCACCCACAGGAACTACAGAGTGGACTACGCCCTGTTCAACCACACAGTTAAAGTCCTGGTCCCAGAATTAAGTGCAGAGGAGTATGACCTAAAGAAGTCCTCTCAACAGCCAAAACACAAACCGCTCCACATAAGTTCTCCAACAGCAGCTGTGGAATCGGTTAATGGGAATAGTCTTGAGGTAGAAAAAGCATCCACCAGCAGTGCTGTCCAAGAACACGAGCTATAACAGTGGCCTTGATACATCATGACTCTGCTATAGCACTTTGAAATAGGGCTTCCTCATCATAGGGCATCACTATTGTAAGAAATAATGCACTTATAGTTAGATTTAGACATTAAGATGTGCTGTCAGTTAGCAAGAAGATCTTAAAAAGCCTTTCTAATATAGTATCCTGGACTAGTTCTGGAAAATCTCATTAAAGCCCTGTAGTCCCTTTGGTTTGATTATAATCCAATTAGAGCACTATATTAGAAATAATATAAAAGTTGTGTTTAATTAGCATCTTACTTATGTTGTATATATTCTATGTGGCACTCAGCAGCCTTGCACAAACTCAATATCATTTTATCACAGACATAGAAAAAACATGGATGGACATTACAGACTCGTCTTCTATGACCTTGAAGGTTCTTTGATGTCAAGAGATGTAAAAAAGGACTTCCTCGATTAAATTATGAACCCAAACCTTCAACTTACATAAGAGGCAATGGGTCAATTATCATGACAGTGACATTACCCGGAACAAACTGTGGTCAGTCAGTGTGTCTCTTAAGCACTAGCTGAGTAAGTGCAGAACACTGTTCCACCTTATTTTGCAAAGTGGTTAACCTTTTCATCCAAACAACTAATAAAATCTTTTGGAAACAGAGCCCTAGTAGCAATCTTCAATGGAACTTTTTTCACATTTCTGGGTTTCTCAGCAGCAGAAGTTGTCATAGTTGGGTAAATGTCTATAGCAGTGAATGGGAGACTACCACAAGAATATTTTTGCATTCCCATTTTTGCAAATTGCAAAAGAAAAACTCCATGATAGTGTTTTCATGACTTTCAAAAAAGGGAAAGAAATAAAAGACTGATAACAGCAGTCACTAGAGAGAACGATCTAAAATTGTCCATCACTCCCATAGATGCTGTATTAGAAAAACGATTACATTAGCATTAACCTTTTTTTATTTGTTTTGTTTTGTAATTTGATTCAAAATGTAATACTACAAAGCATAATGTTATAAATGTATTCATTAAAAAAAATGAAAATACAAAAAACTCTGGAGGATTTACGATGCTGATGACCATTGAAATGCGTCATCACAGTCTTGTGAGAAGGGTTCATATTTACACAGCCTGCATCCAATTCCCATGAGGACAATCACATAAATGATAAATGAGTATTTAGATTCCATTGTGCAATGTATGACTGTTGAAAGACCTCCCCTCCTACAACCACGCAATTCTGAAATACTTTTAATATAAATGTTAAAATGTATACATGTATAGTATATTATAATAAACAGATTATTCATATAAAAAAGATTTTTATTGAAGCCTTATATAATATTATTTGATTATTGTTATATAGTGTCACATTTTATAATTGTTCAACTATACACTGATGATATCACATTGACCACTTCCAATAATTTGGCATGAAAAAAAAAAAAAGTCCAGGATGTCCTTTTCAAAACAGACTGGGACTTAAAACAGTGGCATGTATGGTCTCGAATATATTAACAAAAAACATATGTCTGCTACAGTGAATAAAATTGCAGGGTTTCAGGACATGTTCCTCGGAAAGTGAAGTCTCCAGGCCTCCACCTTGTGGTTGGATGCAGTTCTGTCCAAGCATCGCCTCAAATTAGGCTGAAATGTAAACAGAGGCCGGACAGCTCATGCACCATGTTTCGCCTATAAATAGTCTGTATAAAAAGTTATTTATAGACTTGAAGAAGAAAGTAACTAAAATAAGCACTTTGCAACAGCTTCACAAATAAAAGTTGAACATGGCTCATTAGTTATGATAAGTAAGCAGTGTGTGACACGCAGCAGCCGGGAAGGGCAAAGGACTGTGGAACACTTGCTGCTGGGTTTTCATTGGACCACTTATAAAGAGATGGAGAAACATTCCTCTGACTGAACAATAAATGATCATTACTTTATTTCACAATGGTCCTGAATTACTGATTCCCAACAATACAACACACAGATGCTGGAAGACAAAGCCTAGATAATTTCGGAGAAGTGCTGTGGAAATGCATACATTGGATCCTATACTAAGTTATTTGTTGATCATATTTCATAATGGCAAAACCCAGAAGAGCACATTTGGAGACGGTTATGACTAAACTGTTTTCTGTCAATGGCATAACCTTGACTAAAGGCTGCAATAGTATTTCGTGTTAATTTAGTTTACACAGGATTTGTTTAATGAAACGAAATATCTTTATAAAGAAGTGTATTATTTAAATCTGAAGCCTGATAAACGATGTCCACATTGCCTTTGGTCTCATAATATCTCATAATTCAATATCTGAGGTCAGTGTGGGGATTACATGTGTGTTACAGTGTAACTTACTTGACTTTTCAGTTAATAATTTTCACAGCGAAACCGGGCGAGATTTGGGCGAAGTCACCTTTCGATTATATTTATGACTTGTAAACAAATAAAGACCGTATGTTTTGTCGAAATAATGCCAGACATTGAGAAAAATCGTACTGCTGCTATGGTTACCTCCTCAGGCGAACGCGGTTTGTGTTTGTCAGCGTCTGTTTAGTCCACTGTAACTGTGGTGGTCGCTGAAATGTTGTTTGAAAACTCTGCTGACACATATGCACACTTATGAAAGAATAAATACTTTTTAGACTCCCACAAGCTTTTGTTTTGGCTTCCATCGGGGGGATTCAAGCCTTAATTCGCAAGGCGCTGTGGTTCCGTGTTCACTTGCTCTCTCCAGTCTGATTGTTTTAGCCGCGCGTGAATCATCGGATTGGCCGGTTTTAAGAGAGTGGGCGTGGCCAGCTGTTGCGTGCTGTTTAAATGGGTTTGAAGCCTAGAAGGAACAGCACATGAGTTACCGAACGCCGCAAACAAGAGGAGAAACGTGGACATTTATGTTCTTATGCTTCATTTAAAAAACTGTTAATACGTTGCGCGGAGATAATCAGATCAATGAGAAGACAGTGTGGATATTAAAACCATTCGTGGGATATTTTTATATATGAAAACTGTTTCGTGTTCATTTACAAATGACTAGGTAAGGTCGCAAATATATTTGCTGAGATATTTTATGCAATTGTAAATAAACCCGGACTGTCTGACAATGTTAAGTGTTTTGTGCTATACGTTTTAATTTGATTTCATTAAGAATGTTGTGGCTCATTTGACTTTTGATAGCAGACAGTCGCGTAGTTTGAGAACACTGTTGAGTGAAAGTCTATTGGAGACACATTATGTCAGTAAAAAATAAAAATAACAACAACAAAATCCCTGGGAAGCATATCACGTAATCGAACAGTCTTAGTTTGAGCTGACATTTAATATTATTGATAAGTGGAAGCACTGAAAGAGATTTCACATGATTTTTTTATGGAATGGTAACAAGATATTAAAATCTATTTATCGATTTTGATTTTCTCTGATGATAAATACACAAGGTGACACCACATCCTGAGTTTCTTATTACTTTATACATGTATTAAGTAGTTATTCAAAAGAACGAAACTTGAAGAAAAAATGTCTTTTCCCTCCACACCTGTTGACTTCTGCCTGACAGATTTGCCTTATAAAAGGAACATGTTTTACTGCATATGTATGTGCATGTAACACATGATGTTAAATATTATATAGCCTATTATTGTTCTTCGTAGTCTATTCTATTTAACTCTATGTTGCTAAGTATGCATTTGTCTAATATATTTGGAGCACAGTTGTGCTCAGCAGTTGTCAGGCGGCTGACAGACACAGATCCGCTTTTCTGCCTTAAACACTCTGAGACTTTCGATTGGCAGCTACTGTCAGGTCTATGCATGCCACAGTTTAAACTGTTAACAGTGATAAAAGGGTAAAAGTAACTTCCCTAAAATATGCAACCATATTTAAGGAATATTAATCCAACTTAGAACACTCAAAAGAATGTAGACTTTTGTGTAACATTTTCCATTGGTCCTCACTGGTCCACGCCATCAAAATAAACACCTTTAGATATAAACACTGTTATATTATGTTTCATGTAAGAAATAATGGCATCTATCAACCTGCTCTTTATCTTAATGTCTTAATGTCCTGTGAAAAACATGTATTTTGTAAAACCAAAAGAAATGAACAGCTTACGTTTGCTGTAGACGGCAGACATATCCTTACTAGTAAAAAATAATGTCATTTCTGTTTCAATACAAATATACTATTTTCTCATGTTCTCTCTTCGTCGCTTACTGTCTTTTCCCTCTCTCAAATCCTTTTGCATTCCATGCATCTGCTAAATAAGATAAAATGAGACATTTCTTTTCAGTTATGGTTGCTAAGAACATTGAGGACAGAATAGCTTTAATGAGTAGTGTTTTAGCCCTCCCCAGGGAATTGTCACAGGGCTGTCATTATACTGCTGAGAGAGAAGATGAGGTCCCACAGGACAAGCTCTCAAGTCAACAAGCCTCGTCTCAGTCCCTGCTCTGCACCCTACAGCAAACCAGTCTTAGCTTGTTTTTACTTTTGCTGATATTTAAGCAATAGTTCTGTATATGTTATGTACTTTGAGACAGTATTTGAAGAGGTTGGGCACAAGAAAAGATTTGATCAGAATGCATGCCTTTCTCCACTGACTAAATTAGTTTTTCCTGTGTGACTCTTAAAATGTCAAAAATCCTTTAGGGAACAGGTCTTATTTTATAGCGCAGTTTTTCATGGAAAGGATCGGCTGTTTCAGCTTTTTACCTGGAATACCTGCAATGACCTTTTTGTGATGATTTGTGAATATCCTGTAAGACACTCTTTAAAAGCATTTTATTATTGTTCAGTACACTAAAAATAGATAACATGTGAAATATATGGAAGGTGTAATAAAGGTTTAAAGCAGAGCTTTCAGGACACCAGTCTTGATTATAGATGAGTTTTTGGCAATTTAAATGAGGGCATTGGTAAGAGACATACGTGACTGAACATACGTGACTGAACAAAACAATTTTCCATTCACCCTTACCCTGATTAGCACAGTATGTGAAAACGGTATTATTAATGGTCTTCTGGGCAACACTATATGAGAGATCACATAAACAGACATGGCTTTGACCTGGCATTAACAAGTGATGTGGTGCACTACCTGGAAAATGCCATTGTATTTAAGAAAATTACAAAAAAAAATATTTGATTGAATTAAATTGGCAAAGGTGTTGATGCAGGTGATAATGAGACTGAAATTATGACATGATATACAAACCTTTGATGTTGCACAAGAAAATTAAGGCAAATTAAGAATTATCTTTTTCAAAATCTGGACAATAGTACTGATGATCAATAATAAAAAATACAATGAAAAAATCTCACAAGCAGACACGAAAGTTCAGTTGTTACTTCACAGCCTCATTTCACAGCCTCACTGATGATTAGTCCATTTTGAGTGAAGTCTTGTTGGCTAACGCTGCTGTTTTTTTCTCAATCTGAAAGGAATGGTCTGGGTCCTCTTAAGTTTCAAAGTATGAGTTTTTGATTAAGCACATACCATGCATCAAAGTTAGTATTATTTCATGGGATCCTAAATTCAGATGGAAATGTTAACATTATGATTTAATCAGTGTACAAATTTATCAGTACAAGCTAAGACTTGCATGAGAATGTGTGAGAATTATGTGCATCACGTTTGGTCTCAGAGGCATGTGTGTTAGATTCAAAATTTCAGTTCAGTTAATGTTCAGAGAATGTTGCGTCTACAGTCTTTGCCAGTTAATGTTAACCTTAACATGATCTCGTTTCTTCTTTCTCACAGGACGTTTGATCGATGATATCACCAGAGCAGATGAGAACCGAGTGATCACCCTATCCTTGGCCCTTTCTATCAATCAAAGGTCCAACGGGAGCAAAGAGACGCCTCCTGCGTCCTGCTCTGAACAACCCCATTTCCTGCTTGTGTTGGTCCCCGTGAGTGTTTCAAAACTGTTTCTCCAACGCTTTTTCCAGAAACTTAGACTGTTTTCCAAAGCAGAAACAGCACAGACCTCCCAGATTGAGGTGATGGGAAGTGTGCGGGCCAACCGCTACAGCATCGTGTCATCAGAGGAGGACGGTATGAAGTTGGCCACTGCTGCGGTGCCAAATGGGTACGGTAATGGGAAGGGTAAAGTCCATACCCGTCACCAGACCCAGAGCAGGTTTGTCAAGAAAGACGGACACTGCAATGTGCATTTCATCAACGTCAGCGAGAAAAGCCAGCGCTACCTGGCCGACATCTTCACCACGTGCGTGGACATTCGCTGGCGATGGATGTTCTTTATCTTCTGCTTGGCCTTCCTGCTGTCGTGGCTGTTTTTTGGATGTATCTTCTGGTTGGTTGCAATATTCCATGGAGACCTGGAGAACGACGGTCCCAAGTGTGTCTCCAACGTCAGCACATTTACAGCTGCCTTTCTCTTCTCTATTGAGACACAGACCACTATCGGCTACGGTTATCGATATGTAACAGACGAGTGCCCCATCGCGGTGTTCATGGTTGTATTTCAGAGCATAGTGGGCTGCATCATTGATGCCTTCATCATCGGTGCTGTCATGGCTAAGATGGCAAAGCCCAAGAAGCGGAACGAGACCCTGGTGTTCAGCCACAATGCCACAGTGGCCATGAGAGACAATAAACTGTGTCTGATGTGGAGGGTGGGCAACTTGCGCAAAAGCCACCTGGTAGAGGCTCACGTTCGAGCTCAGCTCCTTAGATCTCGCACCACAGCTGAGGGAGAGTTTATCCCTCTAGACCAGATGGACATCGACGTGGGCTTTGACAGTGGCATTGACCGCATCTTCTTGGTGTCACCGATCACCATCGTCCATGAGATCGACGAGGAGAGCCCTTTCTATGACATGAGCAAACAGGAAATGGAGAACTCTGACTTTGAAATCGTAGTTATCCTGGAGGGCATGGTGGAGGCCACAGCCATGACCACCCAGTGCCGCAGCTCCTACGTGGCCAGTGAGATCCTTTGGGGACACCGATTTGAGCCCGTCCTCTTCGAGGAGAAAAACTATTACAAAGTAGACTACTCTCGCTTTCACAAGACCTACGAAGTGCCCAGTACCCCGCTGTGCAGCGCAAGGGAACTTGCTGAGAAAAAATATATCCTGTCCAGCTCAAATTCTTTTTGCTATGAGAACGAGGTGGCCCTTTCAAACAAAGAGGAGAAAGAGGAAGGGAACGGGGACATCCTTGGCCCTGGCGGGACAAACACAGACACTAGCTCAGACTCAGATCATAGCCAGGCCACCATTCCCTTAGAACCACGGCCTCTACGGCGGGAATCTGAAATATGACTGTGCAGAACTAGTGAAAAGGTTTTACAGACAACTCTTCATACAGGCACACTGCGCTGAACTGAGCCCCTCGCCAAGGCAGACTCAAGCTAACGGTACAGTTACGAGGAGGAATCAAAAAAAACTGTACAAGAGTGTTCTTAAGAATATGCATAAATAAAACAAAGCATACAGGCACTGCACAGCTAATGAAGAATGCACATTAAGGGAGGAGAAGAGAGAGTTCCCCAATTAGGTTACACTACCTTTTTAGACCATTGCTTCTGAATGACGTGAAGCCAAGAGCATGTACAGTAACTGGTTGGCAAAACTTGAAGATGAGCAGGCATGTGTCCATGTGCAGTGTCCAACGATGTAAGAATGATTCGAGTCCAGACCAATGTTTTCAAGGTAATATCAATATGGAAAATTTTGTCAATTGAATTAGGCATTTTGAATAGCTACGAAAAATAAAAGCTTAATATTAACAAAATAAAATAATAACAGTTTCTAGAAATAACATCATACAAAAAAAAAACACAAAAAAAACAGCCAGGAGTGTTAGGCAATGTCTTAAGTATCATTTAAAAAGTCCTGTTCAGTCCTGTCTAGTAACCGTCTACCGTTTTCCTTTCTATTTAAGTCCACTGGCCTTTTGGGTATTTATGGAACAATCTTTCAGGGGGCTAAGGTGGGTGACCTCTATTTGGGAAAACAGACAACTCTGTGTTTGCTCTTTAAAAAAGCAAAAAACATTAAGTTGTAAGCCCTCAACAGTACATTTCAGGTTATCTGAAGGGAGAAATGCACAGGAACATGCCTGATATATATATGCGATATATATTGGACAGGGTCTTTAGATCAGTATCAGAATGAGAATCACAGTCATCATGTCCGCACGGACAAAAAGAGTGAACATGTTAATGAATGTCTTTCTACAAGTGCTGCTATGTTGCATATTATAGAGTTTTAGACTTAAACCAAAGAGTATTCAAAATGATCTTTCATAAAGAATGCATCAAATTATTTTATTAGATGTAGGACAATAGGACAAGTAATGATGTGGAGTAAAAAGTATATATATTTGTAAGTGAAAAAAATATTTTTTTTCGTTTGCTTACGCACATGTATGGTTTATTTTTATTGAATATTTTCTTATTCAAAGCCAAATGTGTATAAGACAAAGACTATGAATAACAAAACCCATTGGAAATAAGAGCTACAGGTTAGGCTACCTTATTTTCAAACCCTCCTTTCGATCCCATAACTTCAGTGTTACTGTAGTTTAATGCTACATGAGTGTTCGGGTTGGAAAATCTTGCATAGAAAACCTTTAGATTGAAGGTTCTATTTGCATTGATTACATATAGTTTCATTTACACATTGTGTGGGTGAATAATGGTTGAACGGTTTGGGTTTTATTAGAAAGAAATGGGACAGACAACAAAATCCACTCTCCCTTCTGACTGTAAACCTCTTTAATAATTCATTATTTCTCAATCAACTCTAACCTCTTGTCTTGCCTGACAAACTGCAATACAACCCCAATGACTTGTTTGGCAGGTGTACCAAGGACTGGGTATGTAGGACTAGGCAATTAGACTGCGATCATGGTACTGTGATCCAATGACAATCAGAACACAGAATCTGAGCTCAGATCCGCACTTGCACACGAAATGTGCTCCTTTGTTTGAGATGTTTGATTATGATGTATATACCTTGTCTCCTCTCACCCTTGCTTTTTCTTAAATACCTGAAGTAACCCAAAACAGCCACTAGAGCATCTTCTCCGGAAAGCTCTATAAAAGGAGACAATAAAATTAGGGCATATTTATTTAGAAAATACTGTACATTATGCAGCTGTGTTAAACATACAAAAGAGTATAAATTGCTATCAGTGCTGTTTCATCCGAGGTTTTTTTTTTTTTTTTTTTTTTTTTTTTGGCATGTCAGTTTTCAAGAGACACTTGATAAACAGCCAAATATGCAGTGCACCTGGTTCTCACCGGGCTACTGTTAGCTTGTTTAAAGTAAATGCTCCTTTAAATGACTGTGAGTCTATAGGCAGCGTTTCTTTCTCTTTGTTGTAAATATCCCCATACTTTATGCAGTCGTTTTTTTTTTGTTTTTTTTTGTATCAGTCTTCCCTATTGTACTGAAAGAAAACAATGGAATGTACAGATTTTTCTATTATGATTAATGTTATTGATGTTTCTGTTATAATAATTATTATTGTAATTATTATTGTACATTCTATTTTATTTCATTTGTTTTTCAATAAAACAAGTTTAAATGGTCAAAAGTCACTGTGTTCTTCGACTAACATGGATTGGTACTGTAAGTTCTTTAAAAAAAAAAAAAAAAACACTGGAAAGACTAACCGTAATACATAAAACAAAGATATACAGCTAAAATGTTATACAGACAACCAAAACTGCTATAATAATATATAGTTTTTAGACATCCTCAGCTCTTCACCAAAAAAAAATAAGTAAAATAAGTTATAAAAAAAGTTTTTTATATATAATGATAATAAAATTACAGCTTGTCTTGTAAACTTTTTACTATGCCTTCATTAAAATATATGTGAATAAATAGAATGCCTTTAGTTAACTTAAGTTAAGTTTTACCTTGTCACAGGCCCGGATTATCAATCTTACAATAAAAATAATAACAATAATAATAAATTGTATGATCAGTTCATGTCTGAAAATGATTTTAATAGTTTTTAACCAACCATTTAGCACCTAATACATAAATGTATGAAAATATTTTGAAATAGTATATTTTGGATACATCAAATACAAGCTATGAAATTATACTTAGCAAGACAAAAGATTCAAATGTAATATCCACCACAGAATGTTATAAAATGCCAGACATCTTCAGAAATGCATCACTGATGGATATTATTAGTAAATAATTAAAATAAATTAGACAGTGAAAAGCGTCTTTTAAGAGAGTTATGTCATAAAAGTGTAGGACTAAAAGTGCTCATAGCTGAAGAATTTTATTTGCCAACTCAACGAATCCATGTCTTTCCATGAATTTTAGGAGACACTCTTCTGTTCATCAAAAATGTCTTCAGAGGTCAGTTGTATCTCAGGGCAGGTCAAGGCAACAACTTACATAAAATTGCTTGTTTCCGTGAGATATAAAGCTGAGGCTAATATCATGCACAACAATTCACTAAATTCATTCCTTTTAACTCAAAGCAGCTCTTTGCAACACCTGTATAAATGCTATAAAGTAAAGGTGCTTCACGATGACATAGAACAACCTTTTTGTCCAAATGGTTCCATAAAGATCATTTAACATCTAAAGAACCCTTTAGTTTCACAAAAGGTTCTTTGTGGCGAAAGAATGTTCTTCAGAATACGTTAAAAAAAGGTTAGGACCTTTAACTGAGTGGTTCTTTGTGGAACCTAACATGGTTCTTCGATGACATCGCAGTGAAGAACATTTTAAGCACCTTTATATAATAAGCTAAAGTGAACAGAAGTATTACAGATAATGTTAAGTGAAAAGCAAATGGGCAACTGTCACTGAACTACTGGGGTTGACATCTAGAGCTTTTAATGCTTTAAAAATGATTTCCATCAAAGCGTCATTTCTGTTTTCATAGTGCTACTCACTTTAAAGGACTCATCACACCTCTCGCACTAGATCTCTGTATAACCCACCACCATCATGTCAAGATGAGAAATACCAGTTTGTCAGGGAAAGGAAATGAGATCTTTAGTAATACCAAATAGGGATGACAATCGTGCTCTGCACATCCAGGGCAAGATTTGTGTTTAAGAAAAATGATGGAGAAACTAGATTCAGATTGGTGCCATGGAAAATATCTTTATACACAGGCTTTGACTGACATATAATGTCAGCTGAGGTAGCCTGGATTTTTGGAGAAATGGAAAAGGAAGGAACTAAGTGTGTGTGTGTGTGTGTGTGTGTGTGGGCATGTTTTTGTGACATATCAGGACACAACTCTGTATAATGACATGGGTATGACACAGGTATTACAAGGAGAGGGTGACTTATGAGGACATAAGCCATGTCCCCATTTTTCAAAACGCTTATAAATCATACAGAATGAGTTTTTTTGAGAAAGTAAAAATGCACAAAGTTTCCTGTGAGGGTTAGGTTTAGGGGTAGGGTTGGTGAATGGCGATAGAATATACAGTTTCTACAGTATAAAAACCATTACGCCTATGGGATGTCCCCACTTTTCACAAAAACAAACGTGTGTGTGTGTGTGTTACCTACTTAACCATATTGTGGGGAGAAATTTGTACACAGAAGTTAGCAAAACCTGACCAAATTGCCAAAAACCTCCATTTGGGGACGTCCCATTTGTAAAACTGATATAAAAAATAAAGTTAACAAAAGTTTTTTTTTTCTTTTTTTTCTTTTTCTTTTTTTTAATTGTAAAAATGCATAAAGTTTTCTTTGAGGGTTAGGGGTAGGGGAGGAATTTGTTCAAAAAGTATATAACTATCTGAATATAAAAACCAATAGAAGTCTGTATAATGTCCCAGTGTGTGTGTGTGTGTGTGTGTGTGTGTGTCATCTCATCAGCTCTGTTCATTAGCAGATTGTCTGATGATGTAGATAGGGACAGGAAGAATTATGCAAAAGAAGGACAATGTGAAAAAAAATAATGTTTTCTTTGAGGTTTCTGGCCAGGAATTACTTTTTGTATAATATTAAGTTTTTTTATTGTTGCTGTTGTTGTTGTTTGACTGCATTAGTGGTAAAGATGAATTACGTAATACAAGACCACTAAGATGTTGTAACTCAGTCCTTGGTCTTAAATCTTGGCACTGGATATTGCATTATTTCTCTTCAATATTCCAAAACTGTTTTAAACATACATGACTAGTACACTACCTACACAACAAAAAGTAATAAAAGCAAATGCAACAAAACAAACCAGCAAAAAGTAAAAAAAAAAAAAAGAAAGAAAGAAAACCACGCAAGACAGAAATGTTATCCTTATTAATAATCTGAATTAGTTTTTATTTTAATGTTTCCTGTTTTCATTTTAATTTTAGTTAAAGTTTTAGTGATTTAATTGTTATTCTATTATTAGTTTTTTTATGTCTACTTTTCAATATTTTATTTTTTTTATTTCAGTTGTGAAAATCATGCAGGCAGACTGTAATTTTACAGAAATATTCTACATATTACTTTAAAAAGGTCACAGAACATAGTTATTTAACTGAAACTGAATATTAAATTGTCAAACAGTTTTAGATGTATGTTGAATTCTATAGTAAATTGTGACAGATTTAGATTTGTATTAAATTGTAAAACAACTTGTAAAACCAGAAGCCAATAATATATTGCAAATGCACAAATATTTTTCTATGAACAGTAGATGCAATGAATTATGCCAAGCTGTAAGATTTAATTTGAATGAAGGACAAATTAAAAAGGTGTAGTATTAATATGAAAGAAAGTTTAAAGAGCATATGAAAAATTACTAAATCTCACACAGAGTGTAGACTCTAGATCGTATGGGACAGGCTGTTACTGTACAATGGTGGGAAAATAAGGAATAGGGTGTCAACCCTTTTCCGCTCACACTATTTAATATTCCATTTATTTATTGAATTATTAATTTAACGCGGTGACCAGGAAAGGCGCTTTGAGTCGGGCTTCCTGTTTGAAGGGATCACATTGTTGGGCGAGATGCATGAGTAACACTGCTTAGTGGGTGATTTTTTTTCCCTCCACTTTTAAATCTCCACCCGTGTTTTTTTCGATTTTTTTGTGTGAGTCGAACATGCTGCAACAAAGGTTTTTTTGTTGTTATTTTTGTTTAAGCTCCTCTCTTTAGATTGAAAATTCCATATTCTTATGTCAATTACAGGTCTGCATCAAAGCAACCCAATAAGATAAATAATGAATTATTAATGATGAGATTTGATGCATTTTTATTATTTAACCATCAATACCCGACCTCAAGTATATTTAAAACATGATTTTGCCACAAAAAACAAGTAAACAGTTTCCTTAAGTTGTTATGCTGTTTAACAAGTAAACATCCTCATAGTGTATGGAATAAGTATTTTAATTATATTAGATTAAATTTTAGCATAATTTAATTGCATTAGAATATATGCATTTATTAATTTAAAAATATAATTGTGTTAATATAAAATTCTCTGTTTGCATGTGTTTTCTGCATTGTTTCAGCTTTTTAATATAGCAAATATGATGCAAATGCAAATACAAAAACAAATTATTATACTATCATAATTTATAGTAATATTCATTAGCCTATTGATCCTGTACATTTTCTAGCAATCATGGCAGCATTAAAGTATCGCTGCTATGGTACTAAAGTATACTGCCTAAAGTACGTTCTGCTGCATCCTCCACAACTCAGTGCTCAGAATAGGCCTGCAAGAACAAGGATTGCTAGCTATTTGTGTTCAGCACTAATTTTGTTACATTACATGATTTGGATAACTTCTTTAGAGAGCATGTGCAAGTAAACAGTGTTATAAGTTGGCACAGTTTCCCTCCAGTATGTTTTCACGGCAGAATGAACCTTTGTATCTCAAGAATATCAAAGAAAATGTTTTTATTCAAGATATGACCCGTTTAATCATTTTTTGAAAGGAATCTAACCAACAACCATGAAAAGGTTAATGAATTTAAGGTTTGATTCATCTAGAAGTGGATCTGTGTGTATCAGTCCACAAACAGGTAATTTCTTTTAAGATTTTATGCCCAGCTGTGATCTAAAGGGAGGGTAAACAATGCTGAACTCAACAGGCCCCTGTGCAGGCAACACAGAACAATCCATGTACCAAACTATCACCGGAAAAAACTTTCCAACAAGCCACCGTCTGGGAAATTGCTCTATCAGAAACCGCAAGCTCTGCTGTAAGCCTGTGATCCTCATGCTGTTGCGTTTGTTTGTTGAGCACACTATTCCGGTTTCACACGATCTCCCGCTCTGCAGAAGCATCCTTGAAAAAAATTAATAAAAAAATAGCTGAAACCTGTAGTGCAGTTTCAGGTTATAAAAAGTAAGCAATAAATGACAGGGCATGAAATAATTATACGAACAGTATCAATATGGATCTGAACAATCAGTGCTTTTTGAGCTGATATTTCAACAAACAGTCAATAACCAAAAGGTAATTTGTGAGATTTTTGCATTTTTGCTTCTAACAATTAACATTAATCATATTAAGTAATATCAAACAATTAATAATGTCAAATAATGGACATGTTAATATCAAATATCTCGATTTGTCAAAAAACGTAACACACACACAGAGAGAGAGAGAGAGACTAGATAATTGAAATTAATATGTAAAACTGTTTCTCAGTTAAACCAAAAATACCATTTTGAAATCTAAAACATTCTAAAATGGAATTCTAAAACAATTTCTTTCTTTTTTTCTGATGTAGGTTCTCTGTTAGAAGTGTGTCATTTTTAGCACCTTTCTCAGAAACCCTTCTTTTAATACCGTCTGCTTTGGTTTTTCTCTCTATGGCCTTAATGGCATGTCAGCAAGCTCGCTTCTATGCTATATTTTTTTGTAAATTTTTATATTTTGCCACAACCTGTGATATGGGTGCAACATATTTTCTCTGAATATTGATAGAATGAAAAACAGCTGTTGAGATGAATAATGTAACATTTAATACACTTGTATAAGGGAATGTTGCCTATAACTGGGATGAATAGCATATGATGCAACCATGCAAATATTCATGAGATGACCTAATTACTCAAACTTTCACAGAATAGTAGGTACAGCCCTGTAGCCCTGCAGCATTTGATGACGCAACATCAATTCCATAAAGTTTCTAACATCTGCTAGGTGGATGAAGCCCCAGGCTGCAAAGTGTGTCCTTCAAAATGGATTTTAGTGGTACTTGCAAAATGTCACACGAAAATGGATTAATATAATAGTTTTTCCTCCAGAAGTTTGCTGGTCATGGAAAAGCAGTGTTGAATTTAAGGTATGGTACCAAAATGCTTCATAAAGAACTTAACCTTAACCAGTTCCAAAAGAAAATGATACCCAGTTTTACATATATGCCCCCAAAACCATGCATTTCATTTTAAAGCTTCCATTATAAAGGTCAAATGCACTGCTGCCCACACTTTTCATTTCATGTTCCGCTCTGCTCTGTTTTACAGCATCCTGTTAAACGGATAAAGACCAAATATTTAGCTCTGGCTAAAAACCTTATAGCTATATATATATATCAGTTATAAAAGCAGATGATACCTGGATAATTTTTACACTTGACAGTACATGACAGCCTCATAAAAGAGGACATTGAGAACATTTTTGCACCTTAAATGGATATGTCTGTGGAATTTCACTGTGTTCCCTTCAATCAGATTCAAAGAAACCTTGAAAGACATTACGGTCTAGAATGTTAATTTAATGGGAAAATATTGTGTTTAAAATCCATACATACGATATATAATACTTTTTATACAATGAAAGACAGACAGACAGACCAACAGACAGACAGACAGACAGATAGATACAGTAGACAGACAGACCGACCGACCGACCGACAGACTGATAGATAAATAGATAGATAACATAATGACATAACATGTGACATAAAAGTCTCAACACAATGTCCACGTTGACACAATGACCTTTTTATTTTTTATTCTCAGAATTCAGAGAACAAAGATCAGAATTGTAGACGTAAACTCAGAATTGAAGAAAAGTAAAAGTTCTGAGATTATATCTTACACTTCTTTTTTTCTCTCTCAGCATTGCAAGAAACAAAGTGAGAATTTTTAGCCTTTTTTATCTAAAATCTTAATCTTAAAGGTTTTCTTTTTTAGTGGGGGTTTGGTTTCCATTGAGACTTTTTCAACTCCGTATTCTATAACAAGATTGAGGCTAGATAGACTGTATACAGTTATCCCTAGCTGGTTATAAAGTTCAAGTCTGTCCCACTAAAACAGCCTGTAGTATTTCAGCAGGACAGGGCATGTTTGTAGACAAACATCCTCATGTTTCCTCTCCTGTGTCGGACAGAATTAGCCCTGATGGACAGGAGATAGACCTGGCGCATACAGACATGACCTTGACAGGACAATCACGCAGGGTGAAGCAGAGTTCAGGCCTTTAGCAGCTGGTTCTCTGGAAGTCGCTTACATTTATAAACAGCAACATTTAGATGTGGGATAGATTATGAATCCATGATGCAGAAATGATTTTGATTGGTATTTTCAAGTCAGTGTTATTCAAGGGATGGGAAGTGTTTTAGGTCAAAATTTTCCATGAAAAACAAGGCATGTCTGATTATAATTTCATTTTGAGACTTTTTGTGGCTGCCACTACATTCTTTCAGTAGTTCAAGAGAACAGTTGTGATGGCTCTCGGTGTCCACTGACCTGCGGGCTGGAACGAAGACTTGACATAGCGTTTATCTGTCCATACATCTTCTGATCTCACTGAGTCATCTCTCCCATCTCCTGAGTCACAGGGTATTGTTGGTGAAGAGACGATGAAGTTGTATTTTTCCATTCATCTGTCCCACTAATACTCCTGACTGAAATAGATCTGGGAGAATTTAGTCAGCGCTGGGCAGCTGCAATATTATAGCTCAAGAGTTAATCCCACATATCTTTATAGTCTGATACAGATACTGGAGATTGTGAAATTCCAAACTTGAACGCACATCCAGGGTGTTTTTTTCTTTTTCTTTTTCATATCAGTCAGCTGGTACTCATTGGTCTGTTTTTTTTTACCCCATCACCTTGAGAGCTTTCATCTGTTTTTTATCAGGACAGTGGAAATCATCTTTGCTTTTAACTCATCAGTGTATATTAATCTTGATCATAGTTCAACCACTAGACAGGGCTGAATGGGGACTTAAATAGCACAGTTTGACCTGTGCTCTTTATTAAAAAATCACCACTTATTTGAGGTAAAACAGCTTACTATGGGGTCAATATTTTTAAAATTAAGAACAAATTACCATTGATTGTACGGTAACTCTTCCAGGAACGTTTTTCGTGGTAAACATACAGTAAGAACATTCATTTAATAATACATTTCTTAATAATAATAATAATAATAATAGTTCTCCATAAAATGAAAATGAATTATTCACCTTCATGTTGTTTCAAATCTGTAAGATTTTTTTGTTCATTGGAAAACAAAAAAAGATAATAACTTTTTTTTCACGTCCATACAATAAAATCAGTTTTGTTTTTTATCCTTAACAACAGGCAATGTTGTTTTGAATTTGTTTTGTTTTTTTGCTTCGTTTGTTTTTTTCTCGAGTCTTGTGCTTTTCAAGTACTTGAACTCAGATGCATTTAGCACAAATTCCTTTGGGAATCCGTGAATTTTATATATTTAAAAAAATTAGGCTACACTTTGAAAGCAATATAAGTTCATTTGAATAAAAGTTTCTGCCAAATGCATTAATGTAATACATGTTAAGAATGTCCTGTATAGTAGGGGCCGTTCCCTTATGTAAATTAAAAATGGTTTTATTGTAGTAAAAGTATGGTAACCCTGTTTTTTTGGCATATTTATTGCCATTTATATTGCCGGTTAAACAATGGTTAGTGTAGCAAAACCATGGTTAATTAACGGTTTAACTATAAGCAAGGTTGTTGTTTTAGTAAAACCATGGTTCATTTTTGTAAGGGATGCTTCACGTTTTTTACTAGAAGTGTGTCTGTTTCAGTTCAAGTATTTATGCTTTGGTTTAACCAGAGCAACAGTAAGTGTTTGACAGCATCTCCAAAACAGCAGAATAAACACTGTTGTCATGTCTCTCTCCTCATCCTGATCTAGTAACGCTAGATGTACTTCAGGAAAACAGAAATAAATCTTTTGTCATGACCATTTGGTCCCATGGTCTAAAAGCTTGTGTTTTTCGAACTGCAGAGTCACTCAGAAGGACAGATCATGTGATGTCCTGCAGCTCCATCGCCGTCTATGTGCACAGCCCCAACCACGAAGAGCCATCATCATCATCATCATCATTATCATTATCAAGCTTGCGCTAATTTAATCCGGCCACCCTCCAGTCTTATTTTAGAACATGACACAACCCCCTTCCTACTCCACTGGTGAGATTATATGTGGCTAATTTATCTGCTCTACTTTTTTCAAATTTGTTTCCTATTATAGCTGTAATGTAAAAATAATAATAATCATTATTATAATTATAAAACACAGTAATGGAGCATAACAAAAAATAACAAACACAGTAATGTGTGAAAAGCACGTTATGAAGTAAATAGGAAGCACATCTGCCTTAGTGACTAAGCAGCATGTTTAATAAAATGTGTCATGTGCAGCTCAATTCCCAGAATGTAAAGACTATAAAAAACGTATGAGCAGTTATTAGATTATGTATGAGTGTTTGCAAAGACATGACATTTATCAACATGTTTTCAAAGGCCTTGTTGCCAAGGGAGAAAAATCAAAAGCATCAGAAGAACATCACTTTTGCTGCAGGCACATAAATACAAGACACTTATTCGGTCCTTGGAAACCTGCTTAGGAAAACCACCTGTTGTACTCGTAAACAAGATTATGAAACATTTTATGTCTGAGTGCACTCTTCCTACCAAGTTAGGATTACACAGCCTTAAGTGTGGTCTGATTTAAAATAGCCCTGTCAGAGCAGTGATTTGTTCCTTACATCAGACACGTTGCCGACACTGATGTATGGATGGATGCAGAGTGAATGACATAAACCAACCTGTTGCACTCCATCTCCTCCTCGTCTGCGGTAAGTATGTGAGATCTCCAGACTTATCTCTGACTGTGACACATTGCATTCATGCCCACTGGGCTTTTCCTGCGGTTAGTAATAGCTGTTATTACAGCAGATTGCTAATTGTCACATGGTATATTTGCAAGAAATGAATGTTAATTTACTAATTGAACTGTAAATTGTAAGCATAAACAGAATTTTGCACATGGAAAGAAATATATATATATATATATATATATATATATATATATATATATATATATATATATATATATATATATATATATATATATATATATATATATATATATTATATAAAATCAGGAATGCTTAACAAAAATGTAAAGGGATAGTTCACGGATAAAGACCAGGTTTGCAATAGACTTTTAATGGCATGAATTTTGTTTTTTTTGTTGTTTTTTAGGTAAATTATGCCTATAATTACCATATCTGAAAGATATATAATGGAGTAAACAAATAAAGATCTTCTATGCTTCTCTTTGAAGCAGGTAATTAATTGTAAGTTGCTTATTGCACTGCAAAATTTAAGCACAAACAGAAATATTCACATGAAGAAATATTCTATATTCTAAAAACTCTAAATACTGATGTGAAGACTTGATAAATGCTACAATAGTTCATTACAATACTTGGTGATTGTTCACCCCAAAATAAACATTTTGTCCTTGTTTACTCACACTTGTGTTGTTCTTTTTTTTTTCTTCTCTGGAACATATTTAGAAGATAGTTAGAAGAATGATAACTTTCATCATGTGAACTTTCAAAATACTGACATTGTTTGTCCAAGACATAGGGGTGTGCAATATTTTAAAGGGTGTGCAAAATTTTTTGTAAATAATTAGCTAACTGCACTGCAAATTTTAAGCAAAAACATACGTATTAATATGGAAATAAACACTTTAAAAAATGCTTACTCTCCAGTGCCTAGGGGAATTTAAAGGTATATTTCACCAAAATGAAATTTGTTATAATTTACTCACCCACATGACAATCCAAACATGTTTGACTTTTTTTTCTGTGTAACATAAAGAAGATATTTAGGTTAATGATCACACATTCATTCATTTATTTATGATTTTTTTTTTTTTTTTTTTTTTTTGCCATGTACAGGTTTGTAAATACTTTTGTGGGCATGCAAATAATTAGGTAAACTGTGTCTTCAATTATTTTCATACAGTATATTTAATTTATCTAATAGATTAAACTAAAAAAGATAAAAATACATTTCAATCTTTTTCTTTGAAACAATAATTGGCATCAAGTCTATGCCGTGTCTATGGTGTGTAAACCGGTGGCCAGACCCATGACAGCTGGGCTCACAGAGCCAACAGTGTGGTTGAATCACGTCAAACAAGAGGGATCATGAAGGGTCAGGAATTTCATGAACAATAGGAAGAGCTTATTCTGTCTGCGAGAGCCTGGCATGCTTTTGATCGAAATACAAAATGAGGATGTGTTTAGTCCAACAGTTGTTTGGTTGTACAGGTAGCAGACAGTTATTTTCATACTGGTGTTGATTAGCTTTGGACTGTGTAACTTCATTTTTTTTCTTCAAAGAAAAGAAAAAGCATTTTTGTAGTATTTTTGTGATTTGCAACACACTTGCAAAATTCTCTCATCATGACTCAGATTACATCTTGTGATAAAAACCAGACAAAGGCTAAAGAAAGTATCTCATACAAATGAATCTGATCTCTGGGATGGATCTGAAAAAGATCTACGGCAGCTATCAGCTCAATCTCATGCGCTAGAGTTGTTCTTTTCTTTTACATGGCTCACTGCTCGCAGACTAAATGTTTAAAGTGAAAACAGATTCATCAGCAATGAGGGACTGGTATTCATCCTGCCCAAGTGATGCAACAGGACCTGACTTACAAAACAAATGTTTACTACACATCTAAATAAGCCTATGAATTTAATTTGGAGGTGGAAGCATTGTATATTGGCACCATATGACTGGCGTCTGCACTGCATTAGAATATAATGTATGGGCCTAGCATATGGATTAATAATTTTAATTAATATTTGTTGCTCCAGGCTTTTAACTAATAAAATACATATTAAATTCATCTGATTTATTTAAAAAATCTGAATTTGTATATTTTTCTGCTCAAAAACAGAAGTGTATAACCATTCAGTGGTTGTAATGAGGAATTCTTGGCAAAAAACAAAGTTTAAGCCCACAATTTTACATGATTAAAAATTGACATGAAATAAATTGCTATTGACGATAATAATATTTTCATTATAAATTATTAGTTTGCAAATATTTTGTGCACTGTTGATTAAGAATAGTAATGAAAAAAATATATAATATTTGAATTGGTTTATGAGGAGACATAGTTATCTGTGTAATGATGCATTAGTGCGAAATATCATCCAGTTTTGTTAAGTATAAGTGAAAGATTCAGAGAAATATTAAATTGTCTAAACCAAAATCACTTGAATGCACATCATGTCATAATTATGATTTCTGAACTCACATGTAGGCAATTCCCAGGAACTCTTGAACTTGCAGGAATGCCATGAAAGTCTTCATTTCCAGGAACTTTGCATATGCATTTAAAAATGTGATTTCTTAAAGATTATAATGCATGGCCATTCTTATTGTTTTACTTTGCTGCTTTACTCAAGGTGATACATGTAAAATCTTTGCATGGGCTATTCCCGTCAGTTTGCTGACAAGTTTTTTTTTTTTTATTTATATGAGGAGGATACGCCATTCCCAAAGTATGCTTACAGTAACTAAGCATCATTTTGGAAAACCCTGCCACTAATCTGAGCTGCCCTTAAACACTGACCCCCAGCTGACCTCGTATATAGCACATTAGCATGTGTGAGTTCTTTATGCGACTGTATCGGCTATATACTGTGTTGTATGTTAAGGGCTGCTCAGTTGTAAATGCATGTCTATTTATAATTGTAGGTGTGTATGTGTCAGTCAGTGTGAGAATTTATCACTTCTTTCTCACATGCGTTGGCAGAGTCTGAGCTGAGCTCCATTTGACATCTGCAGAATTCTGCGCATCTCTCAGCACACTCTATAATTTTGGAGACCCACACACTCTTTCTTCAACCTTCTCTCTTGGCCTCTCTCTCTCTCTCTCTCTCTCTCTCTCTCTGGCTTTGATATCAAACAGGATTACCCACAATGCATTTGATACTTTTAACAATAGTAGCAACAGTCGCTTAGGCCAGAACAGGTGCAAGTCAGTACTTAAACCCGAGCTTGGATAATGTCAAGGACATGCAGGTTTCTCGGTCTATGCGTGAAGCCATTCTGGAAGGATTTTGAGCAATGAACTTGTCTTTCCAACGCTGGCCATCTCGAGCTAATGCAAAGCTGACAGACTGATCCTCAATGACAGTAAACAACACGTAGGTCAGGCTGCTGGGAGACTGCCTTTGTGTGACTACATTAGAAGTTAATAAACCTCTCCCAACCAAGGCAGGACTTGAGGCTTGAGGTTACCCTATACCTACCCATACCTTAAAGTAGTATACTTTGAATTTATTTTATTAAGTATATTTAAGTAAAGTTCAAGTATATTTTTATATTTTTATGTAGCAAGTATACAAATATCAGTGTTCTAGTAGTAGACTTGTAAGTGTACTGTTTAAATACTCCATGGGACTAAATTGGCCCACTTTCTAGTATATAAAAGTATACTTTAAGTATAACGGTAGCAAACTTTGAGTACACAACTAGTTTACCTTTATGCTTGTAGTTTGTACTGCAATTACACTAAAAGTGAACTTATAGGTTTACTGATAGTTTATTAATTAAATACTTTGTACATTTTGAAGTATACTCTCAGTAAACAACTAGTTTAGTAGTTTTATACTGTAAGTATACTCATACTCAAGTTTTCTTCAAGTGAACTTCACATCATACTTAAAGTATAATACTATGTCCCTATTTAGGTTTTAATTTGTATATATTTTTTTACATGAAATCTGAACATCCAAAACATCAAAAGAAAGAACAGGGGATCTGCTTTTAAACAAAAACATTTTATTCTAGCTTCATGCCTTCTTTTTTTAAACACTTTAAAGTGGGTACGTTTCATAAAAAAGAAAAAAGAAATCACATTTTGAACAAAAAGCTGAAAAATAGACTATGAATTGGATTCAGAATGATAATCAAAATGTAGATGGAGTCAATCAACACCCAAAAAGCTTGACTGTAATTATTACCTCTTCATCGGTTGACATTTTATTCCATAACATTACAGTTTTGATGCTGTTTCATGTCAGATGATAGTGTTACATGTGTTAGTATAGATACAGATCTGTTGTTTCTTTTTCTTCCTCACTTGTGTTTTCTTGGAAATTCTGTACAGAAGATGTGTACTAGCGCCCTCTACCATATAATAATAATAACACGGATTCTTGGAGCACAAGTATAGTTAAAATATATTTAGACATTTTGTAAGTATAAGTCAAGTATACTTAAATGTCATTTTAAGAATATTTCTAAGATGTACATAAAGCCCATTTCTGAGAAGTACATAAAAAGTAAACTAAAAGCATACTTTCCTATTTTTAGTTTAAAAGAAGTATAATAATAGCACAATTGAACAAACTTATTTTTCATAAGGGTACACTACAAATGCTCTCAAATAGAATATCATTATGGAGTAACACAAAGTACACAAACATATGCTTTGAGGTTCATAAATAGAACAATTAATATGCAACATGTATAGGCTTTAGTCAAAGTTTAAATGCAGGATCTCCAGCCTTCAGCGTTTGACTGCGAAAAATTTAATTACATTACATTGACCTAGAGTTGTGCATACTTACTTAACCTAGCAATAGTATCTTGGTCTGAGGATTTATGTTAAGTATATTATTAAAATTAACTCCATCATATTCATTTCAGTAAAAAATATATCGTTTTTTCAATAAAAAATATCATTTTAAAACCACAATGAATGAATGCATGAATGAATGAATAGGAATGAAAATAATAAAGAATAAAATAAATGTAAAATATTTTAATAGCTATGGAATGTATAAACACACATACATATGTCAAAATCATCCGACCAGTCACAGACGATGCTTTCATGCTTGAGAAAAAAAAAAACAACAACTAAGAAATAGTTTTAAGACATTCAAGCAAAATAAATAAATAAATAAATAATCCTGTTAATTGATACAAATTGAATGAGAGTATGTCAGCCAATGTCAATATGTTGTGCGAAAAAGTGATCAGGTTAAATCTGGTTCATTGGGGTAACAAGAGCTCAGTGCAAAGACATGATATGGGAAGGATGAGGCGTGGAGAGAAAACAACAGCTGTAGCGAGGATGGGATTGTTTTGGAGAGTAAGTTCAATGTGCCAGGAGTCTGGCAAACATCTCCGATCACACCTTTTGTGTGGCCATCTCACCAGTTTCCTAGGTATATCATCCAGCTCAGACACTGCCGGTCTGCAACAGACATACTTTATATGACAGCTGCCAACATGGAAACATTCCCAACACATACTACCGTAGGTGTTGCTCGGGGTCCTGAATGAAATAAACAAATAAATATGGGTGAAATTTCTTTCATTGTTCGCAAAACAGCTACTTTTCAAAGCGCTTCAGCGTCAGATGAGCATTTACTAAAATGTCAACAATTTGCATTTCAATGAGATGGCATTTGCTAGTGGCATAGAAACAGAGTTTCCACTGAGCATCTTGAATGATAAACTTGACACATATGTATTCATGTTCAAACTGACTCACTCCCACTTGTGCACGTCTTTGTTACTGTGGAAAATACATTGATAGTATCGGAGCACCAACAACTGTTCTGCCAGCTAATTTAGAGTTCCTTAGAGACTGACTTAACCACCGGAGAGAGGCAGAGAAAGCGAGAAAGTTGATACTGGTTAAAGAGACACGGAGGGAGATAAATGTACTGATGTTCAGATACAAGAGACAGAGAAAGGTAAAGGTAAATTAACCGATACAGAATACAGAAAGAAAGAAAACTAATAGAAATTGATAAAAGGGTTTGGGAGTGATGTATGAAGAGATGACCGAGGCATCTGGATAATAATTATATGAATAAAAGAATAGGTCAGCTTTGAATATCTGATAAGCCCCGAGTAAAGCCTGGGGTTTGTAATTACATACAAGCATGAGAACAGGCCTGCACATGTTTTATTCAATTCTTTGATATGATCTATATATGTTACAGGTCACTTTTTCATACACATTCTATTCTAAAAGTCATTAACTCAATATTAAAATTACTTTCCTAATTTAGTGGGGGAAATAGTCTATCTGCACACTAATGTTAATGCAGTTAAAATGCAATTACTTATCATTTACATACAAGATATCAAATAATATCTCATCTGTTTCATGTTGTCTTCTAACACATTTGCTGACCATTTGAACCCCATTCAGTTAAAAAATGTTCTTTCTGTTCTTCAGCTGTGTGTATGAGCCCATTGTGTAGGTGTAAAAGAGACACACAGGCCATCTCTGGACCACCTCACAGATGTCAGTGAATCATCATCTGAATTATTTTCGTCATTGGCTCTGTGCAAAACCACCACCAAATTAACCAAAGCCTCCTCCATACTCTTCAACCAATTAGACATCCAATAATAGCATAGACAGCGCCACAGCAACACACAGTCTGCAGTGTTTAGGGTTGAGGAGTGGGTGGGTAAGAACAAGGTGAGGTAAGCATAATAACTATAAGAAGTCACACGTGAACTAATGATGCACCTAAACTTGAATGACAATGCTGGATTATGTAAAGCAAAACTTTTCCTACGTACAAATCTTGCAGCAAACAAGTCACACAGACATATTCACACTTGCAAACACACACTTATGTTTGGCAGATGAGAACAGGAGTGTCTTGTTCACTTTTTGGTAAAGTGTGCCTACTTTCCAGGTCTGAGGTAGATTAATGGTGACATGTCAAGCGGTTTTAAGCACTAATGGATTGGTGTGAGTGTTTGCTCCTAACACCTGACCTTCCACTGGTGCTCTCACCATCAACTGAATCTTGCTTCCACCACATCCCCCACCCTCCCCCAATACACACACAACCATAGCAACAAGCCTCAGAGGAGGTCAGGTAAACACTGCACTCACCAGCCCTCTCTCCAGGGGGAGAGAGAGAGAGGGAGAGAGAGAGAAACTGTGATGATAAGTCAAGAAAGAGGCAGGTCTGTGAAAGCGCTTTAATGGCTTACATAATGCATAATGCCACTTTTTAGCTGAGTCATAATAACTATCAGTTTGAATGCTGTATTTGACCTGTATACTTTTGATGCCTGCCATTTACACGCAGTTTGATAAAAAAAGAAAAAAGAAAAGAAAAGAAAAAAAGGTGCAAATGTAATGCATGATAATCATTCATGATGAGTTTTGCAGTCCTTTTCAAAAACAGAAATGCATAGGAAAGCACATACTTTTTTGAGGGGGGTGGGGTGTATATTACAAAGCACAACACACACGTACCTCGAAAATATAGTGTAAAGCAAATATATATTGGAATTAAACCACAATTGTAAATAGTTTTGTTTTATCATATTTAACAGGTCAAATAGTATATAAAAACATAAAAGTAAAAGATTTTTTTTAAATAATTAACACTTTTAATCAACACTAATTAAAAAAAAAATGCATTCAATTGATCAAAAGTAAACAAAATAATTGTGTAAAATGTACAAAAGATTCCGTTTCAAATAAATGCTGTTCTTTTGAACTGTTTTTAACTGAGAAATGTTACTTGAGCATCAAAATTCTGAATAAACAAAAATTTGAAGTATATTAAAATAGAGAACAGTTATTTAAAATTATAATAACATTTCACAATTGTACAGTACTTTAATCAAATAAATGCAGCCTTCATGAACATACAAGACTTTATCATAACCATTCAAAAAATCCAGCTTTTAAATAAATATTATTTATTTATTATTTAAATTGTAAATATATATATATATATATATATATATATATATATATACACACACACACACACACACACACACACACACACACACACACACACAATCTCTAATGTTTGGATGTAAAAATATTTTCCGTGTGGCCTTTGGACCCTGTTGCACTTGAGATTGTAATTGACCAGTCTGAACTGGAATAAGCTGCATTGTAAGTAATCATATCTGTCAAATGACAATTCTGCTGATATTAACAGCTCACTTAAATTTTCAATCAACTGATATCTAAGTATGCTATATTAATTTCCTTTTTGAGTACCATTAGAAAATGAGAATAATAAAAACCTTAAGTAAATGTTTGCACTGCAGGTCATTGTAAGAAGTGTGGCAAATGGATTGAATTTATTGATACCCAACACCATGGTGTGTAACTGCAGTATATCACATTTCATTGGAGACAATCACACCACTGAATGAAAATTTGCTTTTTAAAGTAGGTGGCTCCAGAAAGTACAGTAAATAGGGATAACATATTTTGCACTGAAACACATACATACACCAACTCAGCAAACACTCTGATGAGATCCAACTTATTTACACAAGTCTCTGTTGATAAATGAAAGAGCTTTTCCATGTAAAACAGACCAACACACACCCCCTAAGTTAATGTAATCTGTAAATGTAATGTAAACCTCAGACTGTGTATAGAGAATCCCATTAGATAAGAGCAGTGCTCGAGATGCTATAAAGGTTGGTTTTCCACATCTAATCAGCGAGCAGGTAACAGGAGAGGTCAAAGAACACAGCGCTTCCCTGCATTAGCGTCCGTGTCTGTCTTTCTCTGTTGAAATACACTATCGAGTCCCCTACTTGTGCTTTCATGTGGAACAGCTTCCTGGGACCTTGCAATACATGAGCAAGCGTGTGTGTTTGGAGGGTATAGGATTCAAATGCTGATGTGAAAGGGAAATTGAGAGAAGACACAGTTTCATCTTAATTAAATGTTCACACACCATTACTTTCCATTAGTTTACCTTCTTCTGCATTATTAAATCTGCATTATTTCAAAGTCACTAATCACTGATATCTATCTATCTATCTATCTATCTATCTATCTATCTATCTATCTATCTATCTATCTATCTATCACAATTGAAATTATTAATTTCTTTTCATATTATTAAATTTGAATAATTATTACACTTCAAACTTTTGCAAAGTTTTGGACCACCACTGTTTAACATATACATAAAAAATATATAAAATGCCACCTTTTTTTAAGGAATGCTATAAAATAAGCTCTATTATCAAAGCTGCATTGTTTCAATATCACTTATCCAAAGGAATATACAAAAAACAGTTGTGTCTATACACACACATATATATGTAAATAATGTAATTCCAATTATTCTATTTTTATTAAATATATATGCAATTTACATTTACAGTTTACATTTTCATTTCAATCTTTTGCAGACTTACTAAAATACAAAATGTACAAAAGATATCTTCACCTCTCAATTTACAACAGTAGCCCTTGATCACTGATTACGTCAAACATTCATTCTAATTTGCTAGCTTCCATTCTTCTCATTATAAATTCACTTTTCTTGCTCCTCAGTTTCCAAGAAAGCCACTCACTTCTGCGAATGCCAGTAGAGTTTTTATTTGCCTACATTGCAGTCATTTCCTGCTATCATGCTTTATTTTTTTATATATATATATATATTTTTTTTTTTAGTCCCACGAAAGTCTAACAGAGAATCACATAGCTTAAGAAATCTTTTTACATTGTCCACAAGGATTTAAAAACAAGAGCAGCATAGTTCTGGAGAACATCACTTTAAGTGGTGTGCCCACACAATAGTTAAGAGGTGCTCAGTGCAATTTCTGTCATGCCATATCCCGGCAAACATTATTAGTATCTGAAAGACTTCAGTTTTGTTTAATAATGTTGCATTTACTTTTTGCCAACTGAAAAATGTAACAAATGAAAAATGGCAATGGCGCAATGATACATAAGACATTATAGGGTTCATTTTTAAGCATAAATCTGCAATGACGTTATCTGAAGGGTTTCACTAACCCATCCTGTCACTTCTGCCATTAATCAGATGGCAATCTTTGTGTTTCCATCTTCTTTTCTTTCTGTAACTTTGTGCTTTAATTCTGTGAATTTTCCATTTTGTATATAATGAAAAAAATCGAAATGAAAATGGGTTTTCTAACAGGTTAAGTTTACTGCACACCAATTGTATTCAAGGCCTGTTTGCTGAACAACGATATTCCAAAACAATTCTGTGCAAATAAGTGTCCTTGAATATTCTGTTTGTATCCTAATTATATCTACTGGTACAACAGCAAGGTTATTGTACAAATAGTGCACTAGGACATGTTATGTTAGATGCATAACAGATGCTAACTTCCTTCATTGTCCCGTCTATGTGCAGAGTTAAGCTTGACCAGTGGTTGACCAGAACTGATGGTTACTTGTTGGCTGATTGAGGGTCTTTAGCAAGAATCAGATTTCAGCCACTTGGGATGTTTTTCAAAGCTAATGGTCTTAGGACAAAGGTTTGATACTCCCAAAGAAACCTAAGGGCCTGCTTCAGACTGCCATTCAACTCTGTCCTCCAGATTGATCTTCTTAAAAGGGTGATTCTAGCCGTGATTATGAAACAATGCTGTCTTTGGACACTTGGTTTGGAGGAAAACACTGGACGGAAACTCTTTAATGTGAAAGACAAAGACACCCTCTTAACTATACCCCAATAGGTCCTCTGAGGTTTCTTTCTGGACATTGAAAAGAGCAAATCCAGAGTAATCAAGAACATAAGAAGACAGATGTCAACTGGTTAAAAGCAGGGAGTTTTTGTGAAACAAGAATACCATGTGGGAAAACAAGCTTTCACTTTATAGCTTTCACTTTCAGATATAATCCTGCAAGTATAATGCCAGAATTAACCCTTGGAAGTTTATTTTGTGGGTTTAGTGTTAAGTGAATCGTTAAATAAATTCACATACATGTATTAAAATGTAGTTCCAATTCAAATAAATAAATAATCTGTTTGAAGTTATTGTCCACACAATAACAGTCCTCTGGTTGAGGAATAATGAATGAATGATTAATGGAATTAATAAATTAATGAGCAAATATTTGAATGAGAAATTAATCCATGACTGAATGCATGCATGCAATCATGAAGGAATGCATCAATGAATCAATCAATGAATCAGTCACTAAGTCATTTTTTATGTAGGTGTTCCTCACACAATAACAGTCCCATTTTATTAATGAATGAGCAAACAAACCAAAAATGTAAATTATTATCATTATCTTAAAAATATTTTATAAAATTAAATAAAATAAAGCACTCATTTTATTTAGGTCAAGGTCAGTTATTATTTCTGCCACCCCCATACCAAAAAAAAAAAAAAAATCTGAAAAGCCATACTGGAATAAAGTACAGAAATCGTGTGTCTGTGTGTGTGTGACTTTGGTTCTTACCATCTGTAGACACAATAAATAATGTAAAATAACTATATGATGATCAAAATAGCAAAATATTCTTAAAATCTCATTAATAAAAAATGTTCAAAGTGTGTTTATCCCACTGAATGAAAAATTAGAACACCATAGAAGTATTTTTCCTTTTTTTATGTGAACTACATGTACACTCACCTACCGACAGTATTAAATCTCTAAATATGTCAATACCTTATAATAATTGTACATGGAATTTGAGATAATAGCAGGTCACAGAGTTCATAAATCAGTATAGAAAAGGGGTTATATTAAGACAATTAAAAGAAAACCACACTTTCCTCCTGAATGACCACTACATGATAAAAACATCTCTTCTTAAAGGGATGAAAGTTTTATTTCTAAAGGCTGGTCTGATGCTGTTTTAGATTTCTCCCAGCTGTCTCCTCTTTCCCGCTCAGCTGGTCAAAATACTCCCTATCTGGCCAGCATGGAAACTCTGAATCGCACTGAAAACGGGACACCACGCATTTAAAAACAGCAAGCGGCTCTCAAACAGATAGTGTCCTTTTCAAACCCATACACAATCCAATACTCTCTCTCTCCAAACAGCTGTCCAACATTGCAGTGAGCAGCTGTCTGTACTGATATACACTTAGCTAAGGTCAACATGGTGTTTTCCTCTTACACACACAGAGACACTATAATGGGAAATCCCTTGGTGGGACAGATACCACTGACCCTCATGAAAGCAAAGACACATGTCCACATGTCCATAGACTTCCTACTCTTTCATTTGGCCGTACTGTTTAGCTGATTAACAGATGCCAGAAGATTGTTGATCACATTAACTGATGTCTTTTGAATACTATTCTTAATGCAAATTTAATGTAAAAACAAGCTTATTAATCCAGACTGTTTTCCCTTAGTTTGACCTGATTCAGCAGTGAAAAACTAATTGTTAATTGTCCCTACAAGACCACTTATACAACATTTTAACATCAGCATCACAACCACACTAGTTCAATGTTAGCTTAAAAGACTTCTGTAGAAATTGTGCATGGTAAGGTCTGTCTATCCTCCCATTGGCCACGGGGGGCCTTTAATATTTTTATTACTTTGAACAGCTGTGATCTAAATTTAAAGTGCCACATCCTACCTTCAGGAAACAGAGAGAGAGAGAGAGAGAGAGAGTGTTTTTGTGTACACATCTCTCGATTCCCTGCAATCGGTTTCCTGTAGTGTAGAAGCCTTTACCTTGGACAGTTCACAAAGCACATTTCTCTGGGAAACCACATCTTTTTTCTTTGTAGTTTGTTTAAAAAAAAAAAAAAAGTAGCACTGACTCATGAGCCCAGTTCAGACTACACGTTCTGAACATCAGCAGATCGTTGTCTTGAAGTCGTTGTGGCGTCACTACATAAATGATCCTCAACAAATCCCACACAACTCTAAATCTAAATCAACTCTAGGTCTAAATCTTGACCCGTTGCTTGTGTCCACACTTTTCTTAAAGCCATGTTGCCACTGCTGGTTTTCTTCTGGTGACCTCAACCCATGTCTTGCCCTCTTACTGGCTGTAGCTCACCACAACACCTGACACCATGGGATGTCGAGTCGGCTGAAAGATCCAGATATTTAGCATGCTAGAAATTTGTTTGGTGATGGCGAGGTGTCAGCAAAACCTCTTAGATGCATCTTTGAGTAGTTCACACATAAAGATCAGGCCCGGCATGCAGTGTGTGCATTTAGCAATGTTTCTGTTAAATACCACCTCGCACTGTATGAGTTAATCACATGCAATGTCAAGCCAAAGCTTAGGATTTATGTGCTCACACTAAATGGTCCGTTCATTGAGGATAATTGCATCTTGATACCCCCTGTACAATGCATAACAAAAGACATACAACAATCAAAAAATTAGTTGCACACGTCAGAATTTGCCTCAAACTCGGATGAAAATCGTACATTTTATGCAGGACCTTACCGAGCGCTGATCACCTGCTTATTTTCCTTCAATCACAGCTCGGCCTGTCGGTGACCTTGTTGACTTGCATATCGGGTTTAAAATCCTGTAGTGAGAACTTGGCAATAAGTTAAACCAACGGCAGCACTACATGACACTTTAACTGATTAATTAATCAGCATGCAATGTAATTTATTTGATTAAATACAGTTAGCAAAAAAATTAAAAAATAAAAACTACAGTACAGTATAACTAAGTAGAAATGGTGATATGACAGCATCAGTCTGGAAAATATTCACAGGTGATTTTACTAAGAAATTTTTAGAAACTCTGTAAGGTTTATTTATGTTGTTTAATTATTTAAACATCTTGCTGTATTAAAGGTGCAGTCTGGAATTCACTCTAAACAACTCTTTGAATAATAAGTGTCAAGATTTTCGGAGTCGGTTCACACTTATTTAGCCAAAATATGCTCTTTACGTGTGAAGCAGTTTGCACGTTTGCAATCTTCTGTTTGAGTAGTTGAATTGATGATGCATCATATTTAAAAATCGTGGCCTAATGGTTAGAGATTTGGACTCCAAAGGTTGTGAGTTTGAGTCTCAGGCTGGCGGGAATTATAGGTGGAGGGAGTGAATGTATAGCGATCTCTCCGACCTTCAGTATCATGACTGAGGTGACCTTGAGCAAGGCACTGATCCCCCAACTGCTCCCCGGGTGCTGTAGCATAATAGCTGCCCACTGCTCTGAGTGTGTGTTCACAACAGTGTGTGTGCACTGGAAAGTGCTTCTCATATTTGTGCACAGTGTGAATCAGACGGTTGGCAAACGGACTGCGGGTGTGCAAGCACAAAAACAACAACAAAAAAGGAATGTAAGTCAGATCTCTTTGTTTAGTCCTTCAAAAAGAGTTCAGATGATACACGGTAAACAGGTTCTCAGTCAAATCCTTGGTGTTGTATTGACTCTCACAGCAGCAGCTGGTTCCGTGTATTGTTCTGGACAAAAGCGTCACTGCCGACCGTATGACATCTCTCTTGGGTTGTCACCCTGATGACCTAGAATGACAACACCTTCCCCTCTCACACACCATTAATCTCAATACAACATATCCACTGCCACTATCTCCACTCACATGCCATTTATGCTGCCATGGCAACTCAATATAAATAAAAAACAAGGAAGGATGGATGAGGTCATATACTCTTCCATACGGTTTTAGAGTTAACATTTACAGTTATAGGTCTTATTGTAGTGTATCAAAGGGATAGTCCACCACAAAAATGTTAAGGTAATATTTACTCGCCCTCATTTTAATTCAAATATGTGTTACTGTTTTTATTTTTTTGTTTTTTAGAATTATATTTATAAAAATATATATTTATGTAAAAAAATTACTTCTCTCGCACATATATTATTAATATATATATATATATATATATATATATATATATATATATATATATATATATATATATATATATATATATATATATATATATATATATATATATATTAGAAAGCAGTTATTTAAAATTGTAATGATTTTACACAATATTACTGATTTTGCTGTATTTTAATTATAAGAAATGCAGCCTTGGTGAGCATAAGAGATTTATTTCAAGAACATTTAAAAATAACATGGCTATGCTGCTCCTCAATCTAGAGCAGCTCGAGACCAGAACTAACTAGAGTAAAACAGCTTGGACCAGTGTGGAAATGCTGATCTAAGCCGTTCTTTTCAGCAGGGTGTGTATCTCTCTGGTATATAATTTAAGCATGTGCTGCTGGGGCAAGCTTATGGAAAGATGTTGATACACATGGGAAAATACGCAACAAGCACATAAATAAACACACTTTGTATGTTCTTTACATGACACACCTTTAAACAAAGTACCATCTGCTAATTTTTCACTTGTTATCTCTCACTTTCTCAGATGCATCGTTGCAGCTGTCCAGACCTCTTCGCTTCTTTTCTCAGGTACAGATCATGTTTCACCGGCTATAGCAAAAAATAGTCAAAAACCACTTGGCCCATGGATAAAGATCTCTGTATGTGTGTGCCGGGGGGGGGGGGGGGTGGGGGGGGGTCTCATTACCTCCCTTAGAGGCTCGACCCCATCATTAAACCCATAGGACCATTTAATGAACAATGAAATATTCTAAGCCCTCTTGCCCTGCGGTTTCAGCAAAGATCAATGTCTGTCTGTCAAGACAGACTTAATGGCAATTGTGTTTACAGGCATATCAGATGTATCCCCTCACCCCAGATCTGTCAACGGAAGACTGAATGAGAAGTTCAGAGCTTTCAAGAGGCTGTAAATCAAAAATGTTTCTATCTGTGTCATGCAGGGTAACAGATAATGACTGTGTTCAAGCAGGTTTCCTAAATACTACCTCTGGCAGGCCAAACAGATACAGTAGCACCACCTCAAACTCCCACAATTGGATGAGCCAGTGCAACAAACTATATATTTTGATAGTGCCACAAAGCTCTGTACACATTTTTGGGAGAACAATCCTATGAATGGTTTACTTACAGTTATCTCTGGGACAGCAGTATTTAAAAAAAAAAAAATTTTATGTTAATTTTTTAATTCAAAATTACGGCTTCTAAATTAGTTGTGGAATCCAGGTGTTTAGGCTTGCAGCTAGAAATGCAAGCGACGGCGGCCGACCACTTCATGATCGTTCGCCTAAATGGGACACATTCACGGAATACGATCGCCTTGGCCCACAAGATGGAAACTACAAAGACACAAACAAATGGAAATGAACATGATCTCATAAGAGCATTACTAACGCTCATTACTCTCCATTTCAAACAAGGCTTCTCTTCTATCTGTTCACTGAACAGCTTGGGCTTTAGCACATGCCTCAGCAAATTGTGTTGCGTTGTCTTGAGTTACATGGAGCACAAGTCGACGGAAAGAATACGAGATGATGACATTTGATACAAAAGAGCCCCTGGAAAGAAGTCTTGCGATCATGCCAATATACCCGTGAGCTGTACTGACGAAAGACGTAAAGAAATTTCTAATCTGGTGTGTGTATGTGTGTGAGTCTGGAATTCTCAGGGCAGGAATAATTTCACACCAACTCCCTGGCCTGATGTTTCTGACACCCGCCAAACCCATCCCCACCCCCCCTCCCAGTTTCTGCTGAGGTCTTTTTAAAAAAGCTTTTTGCTTCCTAAAAGCACCGCAGACCGCATGGGAAATTCCTCTCCTTTTCCCTCCATACAGGGGCCTAACCGCGTCCAGTCAATAAAATGAAATCCTCTCTCTCTTTTCCCCTCTTGACACACAGACACTTTGTAAACATTTCATTCATTCAGTCCACCATGCACACACACATAAAGACCATCTCATTGAAACATTATAAGGCATTTTCCATGGATAGGGTAAAAGTTGTGGTTGCATTCATTTTGTGCCATTTTAAGCATTAGAGGAAATAAATAGAGCATTTAAAAAAAAAAAAAAAAAAAATATATATATATATATATATATATATATATATATATATATATATATATATGAAAGGTATTAGAAAGATATACAATGATTATCTCACCTAAAATTAATCTTCTTCTTATACAAGTAAAACACATCAAATGTATGTATCTTGCTATAAAATGAACAGTTTGGCCTTTACAACCTCTTGACCTTCTCAAATGCATGCAGCAGTCGAAATCATAATCATAACGTGGCAATCTGTTGATCTGATATTCAATTAACTGTAGTAAAAAAAAAGAAGAAAAAAAAGTTTAAAATATCAATAACATAAAATAGTTTTAAGATGAACTCATTTTAACTTCCAAAATATTTTTTAGATAAAAAAATATTTTAATTATATTTAATATTAAGTTACATAAATTATATAAATTACATTAATTAATATACATTAATTAATATTTATAATAAACAATGATAGAATATAAATCTTATAGTATGACATAGTATAAATTAAATAAATAGTCATATTATATAAATATTAAATATATTCACACATACAAATTATAAAATATTTATAACATATACAAACTTAAAAAAACAGTCATAAAATGCTCTCTATCTAGCTATCTATATATTATGTAAAAAATATTTATTATATAAACATAAAAACTTTGTCATAACCTTTCTCAGCATGAAGAACAGAACACTCTTGATTAGATTAAAGTTCTGGACTAGACCAATAAAAATCATGAAGATCACATCTGATTCATCTTTCTTTTCGCACTCCATAAAGCCTCCTGTCCCGTTTTTGACCATTAAGTTACTCATTAGGTTCTTGGTGACTCTCACTCTCATCCCCTTCCTCATCTTTATATTAAATACATATCCTTCCCACAACCTGTCCACCTTTGTTATATACCGTGATAACAACTTCTAGTTCCGTTGTACTAGGTTGCCCTTTTTGTTAACTTTCTTTCTGATGAAGCACTATTGTTGTGCTGGTGTCAAGATTTCTGACCTATTTGAGGCTCTTTGGACAAGTTGTTGTAGTTTTTGGTACTAGATGAGAAATTGTCGTCAGAGGGTAGTGTTGCAGTTTGGAAACATCTCTTTAATAAGAACCATTCCCTGAAAGCCAAAGCAGTTAACAACCACAGCACAACTGATACATTCATAAAGCTTCCAGATATTCTATAATGGGTTGAGGGAACACAACAACACATTTGGATTTGGATCCAAGCCTTGTGGGCTTTAAATTCACCAGGATGGTTGGAAAATCTCAGCTTCGTGATGGGAGAAACCTGTTGCGTGATACTGCATCAAGAAGGGAGTTAACAGCAGACCGAATATCCAAGACTTTTGGATCCTTTCCTTGTCACCTTTTGCACTCCTCTTAAGAACCTCATCTCGACCTTTTTCCTTCTAAAACAGACATATGAATGTTTAAATGCCTCCTAATTAGAAGTTGTAGGGTGGTGTATCTGTACACATAGAGAAGAAATGCATAATTTAACCATATAGCCCTGCAGACAAATAAACCCTTATATTAATAATGCTATTTGCTGTAATGCACAATCCTATGTACAGGCACACAAAGCTACAAAGCTCTTCCCTCATCAGTCTGCACCAAACCATCATCTTCCCCACTGCACTGCATTGCCGGAGCTTTGAAACACAACATGAGAGATCATGTAAAGATCCCCTGCATATTTGTGATGGTCCCTTACATAATTGTGTCTATTCACTGTGTGTGGCCCATGACACATTTCTTTTGTCCCATGCAGTCCAGTTTGTCGGATAGAAGGGGTGTGTATTCAGATGAACATGGACAGCTGCGCTGCCAGGATGGCATACACAAGCCTTGAATGGCATGTTGATTTGGCACACGTGCATCATCACGTACACCTAGGTATTATTACGGATACCCCTATGAAAGAGAGACAGAAAACAGGGCATATGCCAAGGTTGGACTAAAGAATCTGATGGGTATATACACCAACCTCTGTGCCAGAAAATGTCTATCAGTGGTGTCCCAAGTCAACGTGAGGGCATCGCAGAAAGGGAAGGGAGGGAAAGAGTTGGCATGGATAGACCTAGTTAGGCCTTGACGGTCCCAAAGCTTATTTCCTTCATTATCCCAATTACAGATCAATCCTTTCATCAAGAAGACCAGTAGGACAAATTGGAAGCTCTCAAAGGAAACAGTTTGGAGTTGATCCAAGAACAAGCTTTCATTTCGCTCTGTTACATCATCTGGCTTATTTCAGCTAATAATTGTGCAATGATATCACATGTTTTAGGAGCTGGCCAAACTGGTCAAAATGACGAGGATCAAGTCTTGGGGGTCGACTGCGTGAGAAAGCCAAAAAACCTTCATAAATCTTTATGTGTATGTATGTGTGTGTTTCAGCCATGCACCTGCTGCAGCTGGTGCTAGAAAGATCTGCTGGCCTATAGATCCGATCAGTTCTGTTCACCCAGGCTACACTGGCTAGAGCAGAAAGAGTGCAGACCGGCAGAATAAAGAGTCTAGACCAGATCAAGGACTGGCTCAATAAATGATCCAATTAACTCCTGCTGGTAGGTTTTATAACTACAACACCTGGCAGAAATAAAAGCATCTAAAATCATGTAAAATTTGCTTTTCTGTTTTATCTTTTCTCTATATTTGTAAAAAGCAAATAACATAATTTGTAGTATATAAATATAAATGTATTTGTTTTATAATATATATTATAGATAGATCGTAATTAAAAATACAACATACAGATGACTTGAATGGCATTGTAAATTTAATATAAATAACATAATATAAGAATTCTAAATGTAAAAAGCAAAGACAATACTAAATTAAAACAACCATCAATGTTATTAACAGGGAAAGTAACAATTTATATATGCACATTCTTATTTACTACTTATAACTTGTGTAATAACTTTACAAAATGTGTAGTTTAAAAATTAAAAACAAATTCTAAACAAAGATACAAATATTTGCCATTTAAACTGTGTAAATCACAAAACAACACAACAGCATAAGAACTTAATCATAATTATTAGTAAAATATGAATATGTATTTGTTCGCCACACCTATTGGTGTCAAAAATACAATCAAAATAAAAAACTGGACATTTTAAGATAAAAAGTTATGTAATGGAGCATTAAAAACTGAACATGAACGTTTCAAGTGACTGGTTTAAAAAAAAAAAAAAAAAAAAACATGGAGCTGATAGTCTCTTGTGAAATATTCACGTTGTGACTGGTCAATCTGTTATCTCTCTCAAAGACATAATTTTGCACCTTTTTCCCTCATGTTGTTGTTTATGGCTTGCTAAGCTTAGACAGGAAGTACTTTTTGTGAACAGGATGCCCCCTAAACACCTCGCTCCTGCTCGGAAAATAACTTTAACACTTTGCCTTCCCATAACCAAACAGCCACCACTCACACTTCCCTTTACATGGGCCTTTCCTTTGCAGAAAAAAGCCATGCGCAGGAAAAGCCTCCATGAGAGTAGACATAATTAGTCCAAAATCTATAGGTTCTGTTCCTGAATCACTTAACTGGTCGGATTCGTTATAAATAGCACGCAAACAACAACCCTGAAGTCAGCAGTAAACTATAACATTACCACGTACTGTTGTGATGACTGATGCTACATCCCCCTTTCTCTTTGAACACGAACAGAAGGAAGTCTCTTGTAATAAGAACCTAGTAGGAAGTCCGTTTAAACGTGTGGTAATGCCTCACTTTATCGCCACGAGGAAATGATGGTGTTATTCTTTCACCTTTTTGCCACTTTTAGACAGCGGAGTTACGGCATGAAGCGATTTTTCCACAAAAGGAAGGGCTTTGATTCCAGTAACAAGGCCACTTACTCAGACTATCATTAAGAGCAAAGGATATGCGCACACACACAGTCACTATTTATCTCTCTCATGACTTTTTTCTCTTTGCCTCTCTCTCTCACACACACAAAAACAAACACACACTCTATTCATTGTCTTGCCCCTAAGGTAGAATGAATGAAATGAGAGTGAATCAATGAAACCCAATCTGAAAAGACAAGACCACCCACTCTCCTTTCACCATCCTCCCCACTGTATCCTAATTCAGTTCATTCCCAATTTTCACTCAGGAGGCATGAATAACCAAACACACACATACACATACAAACAGCCTGAGGAGGAGGGGGAGCTGTAACAGGATGTTGTTTGAGCTCCATATCCTGTTTTTTTTCTTTTTCCCAACAAGCAACGACAGTGCAGGTGCAACATGTGATCACCCCAACCCTCCATCCCCCCTCCTTTTTTCCATCTCATCTCGCTCTGCCATGTGAACGCTTTTCATCTACAAAACACATGCATCTTCTTCTGCTATTTCTAGCACAAACTCACACCGAATCTGTACACAAAGCTTTTATGTGCGTGTGACTGTGACTAACCTGTGAGTGGCCTTGGCCAAACTAAATTAATAAATAAAAAATGTATTATTTAAAAAAAAATGCAATAAAATAAAAATCTAAATAAAAATAAATTATTTTAGCTTGTGATGCATGGTAAAATCGTGAACTTCTACAACCAGTCTCCATTAACCCTCATGTTGTGTGTTTCTGTCATTTTGACCCAGAGAGGATTTTCTTTTTGCCCAAAAAAATAAAAATAAATAAAATGTTTTTTGAGTGATAAATACAATATTTGATAATAATATTATATAATAATAATAATAATAATAATAATAATAACTCAAAAACTGTTGTGCATACAGTATGCTTAGATCAATCAATGAAGCCTATGAAAACTAGTTTATTATTATAACTAATTGAAAGCTATACTTACAATTATTGATTGTATTATTTAGTTACTTAACATTGTCTATTGTCATTCTCAGTATTTCAGGAGAGTAAGTGGTCAAAAAGAAAAAAATATATAAAGAAGTATATATAAATTAAATTTCAGAGCGCTCCTGATAATAATACATTTCTCTATGGAGAAAACAAATGGGATTTTTACTTCCAGAATCACACAACTGCACTATTTTGGGTTATATAAATTGTAATACGTAAATTAGTGATTTACTGAGTGTTACCTTATGTAAGGGCCTTATGTCACATACCTTTATACATACCTATATATATATATATCCCATAAGCATAAGTCTCATATGCCCCCTGGTCTCTCTCAGCGTGCTTTTCTGTTTGAGCGGTCTGGCGTGAGAACCAGACAGTTTGATATAAAGGTCTGCAGAGACCTTGTGTCTCGGGTCGGCAGGTCTTTTGTACTGCAATCAATTTACAGTGTCTTGCCTGAAAAGCAGCAACGGATGTAAAATGTCCATTAAAACCATCTTTTACTGGAGGCCCTACTTTTTTAAAAATATAAATGTTTCAGGAGAGTGAAATTCAACATGGTCCCACAAAGCCCCCTGCTCTGGATTACGTAAACACATAAACATACGAAAACGTATGAGTTCAGCTCAGGTAGATGGCTTTAATGAACTCAAAGGCTTAAAGGTGACCCCCCCCCCCCCCATTTCCTCAAGAAAACGAAGGGAGAGCTACACTTCATTACAAATCATTCTCCTGTTTTTAAGTGCAATCATAACAGTTTCCATGACATCATCAGCTGTCAGTATGGGAAGCCGGTTCGTTATATTGTGAAACCCAAACCAGGGCACAGAGAGGAAACCAGCCCCCTCACGCTATGAGAAGTCCCACTGAGAAACCCACTCACAATGATGGATGTTACGGTGTGAGTGCGTGCTCAAAGCCATGGAATGACATTAATAGTAATGAAAAATTCAAACAAGGCCACTCACAGGTCACCACATACTGTACATTGGCATGAATGGCCGTGAAACTTAAGGGAACATAATGATCAAATTCTCCTATCGCAATAATACTGCACAATAGAGTTTTTACAGGCTTATTTTACACTGTATTTAAAAAAAATAATGTAGTGATGTCTGCATTCAAATATTTTGGTGACTTAAATATTTAAACTTCATCTTTTTTTCCCCAAATTTGGAACTTGATACACATAAACCAAACGTTAGGTCTAATATTAATCATAACAAATGAATGCAAGTCTCATATAAGTGCAAAACATCTTCACATTATGTAGCACAAAACAATAAAGCAACATAAATATGACCAGATAAGCCACGAAACACTATATACAAACATTATTTGTGGTACAGTATATTTAATATGAGTACAAGAACACGTGCATCGCTTTGATGCTTTCAGAAATGCGTCAGAGAAAAAGAAAGAGAAGAGATAAAAAAAAGAAACATGTTCACAGGTTAGATATTACTACAGGCGTATGTGCATACGTCACCTTGGCTTCGACAAAAGAGCAGGCGTGCAGAGCATATTTTAACACTTCCTCCGGACGTCTTGTGTTTATGACCCCTCAGTGCGTGAATTCTCATAAGTAAGAGGAAACAAGTTGAAGTTCCAGTGCCAAGTAGGTAAACAGAAAAAATACAAAATAAAAAAAAAGGAAAAGGAAAAAAATAAATAAATAACCTGTTTAAACACTTGGCTCTTGATTTTAACATGTCAAGGCCTTTAATTGGTTTCTGTGATGTAGAATATTTGTGGGAACCACTTACTTCTAAACCAAAGTCCTTCGACAGATTTCAGTAGTTTTATAGGCTAAAGACAACATGGAAGGCTGAATCAATGCCATAATTATTCACAGACACTCTCCTCTAACCTATTAAACCACCTTATACCCTTTATGACTAGAAAAAAAAAAAAACATTTTTAAACACAAAACATATTCTGTCTTGGCTTAAACTCTCCATTATTGAATGGATCCTCTTCCCATTAGCTGGATGTAGTTGCGAGAGTATGTGAAGAAATACCTGTTGTGATCTTGAAACAGAGGCCTTGAAGTATGCTATAAATACATCCCCTATCCAAACGGGACATTATTTAGCTCAAAAACAAGGGGGGAGGGATGTGCGTCAAAAAACACACAACTCATCAAAGCAGGTGTCTGGAAATAGGGCCCTTTATATCGTGCCGCACACACAGGGGCCGAAGGAGTTCATCTTCTCTCTCTCCCCTCTCTTACCATCAGGGTTTTTAGACAGACAGGCTTCATCTCTGCTGTGTTTTGCTGTCTATATGATGTGCAATAGCCTCAATAGTCAACAAGTTCATGTGGCCGCTTCACCATATACACTAGCTCACACTGCTACGTGACTGCAGTCTAAACCCCATTCGTATAAAAAAAAAACAAAAAAAATTAAAAGCCCAAGATTTGATTAAACACTGGAACCCAGCCATGTGTCAAATGCCCTCTACTGAAGTCCACGTCTCTTTTTCAGTCTTTTTTATTAGGATGAGACCAACAAAAGGTATCTCTAAAGGATAAAATCCATTTTTATTGAGCCCCTTTCATTAGGGTCACAAAATCACTGTTATCTAAATATCCACAAAAATATATTCAGCTTTGTAGACCAGCAAAAAAGACATGTCGTACATCTATTCTCTTAACAAAGAGGGAAATAATTAACACTTCAAAATGTTATGCTGTCTGCATTTTTTTTTTCATTGCCGAAGTCTTATTTATGGGTAAAATTAAGTTAAAGCTTCTATTTCATCCTCTGAACCTGCTGAATGAATGGCAACTGTCATCATTGCAAAATAAATAAATAAATAAACATGGATAAAATAAGGGTATAAAGGCTGACAAAAAGGCACAAAAAAGCCCCAAAAGTCCTCAAGCAAAAAACTCACTTTACTCTTTTTACAAAGCAAAGGCAGTTCAAAAAACAAACTTGCTGTGCATTTACTGCCAGGTTCAGTACACACTTTAGTCTAAACAAACATTTTGTACATAAGAAGATTTGAAGAGTGTGTACAGTAACGAATTAAAAGCAGTAGCACTACTAACTTCATGTTAAAAGGAAGCTCACCCAAAGTTTTTAATTCTGCCATCATTTATTTACCCTCATCTTCCAAACCTGTATGCTTTCTTTCTGCAAAACCTAAAATAATAATGATCTGCTACAGAAAGTTAGTCATAAGGTTCATAAATGACATGAGGGTGAGTAAATAGTGACAATTTTCATTTTTATTATTTTATATTTTACATTAAACTTAAAAAGTCAGTTGAGAAGTTACTGAAGTTATTTTGGTAAATTGGTTCTTTTGGTAAATCATGTGAATGTACAGATTAAGGACCTACATAAAAGTGTTATTGTTAAGTAAACCTAAAACTGTAAATGTGTTAACTGAAGTATCAAATAAAGAATAAAATAAAATCTATTAGATTAAAACTTAAGACTTGATAAAAAATTTTGCAGAGGAAAACTGAAATAAAGCTTAAATTTAAGTATTAAAATTACATAATCTAAAACAAAAATAAAAACAAATAAAAGCTTAATAGAAACATAACAACCTACATTTTATTAATAATGCATAAATTATACTGAAACAGCACTAATGTTGGAGTCGCAGTGAGGCAGTTTGCATTGTTTTCTACTCATCATAGAATTTAACGTTCTATACAAATAAAGTTTACTATCAACGTAATTGAGATGCTTTGTTTTTGAAAGATGAAATTAAACCATGTATAAATCATCATATGAATCATTATATAATTGCATATAAATGATATCTAATTAACAGAAAAATACCTCAGTGTAGTTACAGTATCTACTTTTTTTACCCTGTAAATGGGTTTGCTTGACTATTATTGTAATTATATAAAATTGTAATTGAAGTACTATAAATTAGGAGCAGCTGGTACCTTGGGAAGTTTTGTCAAAGTGGCTTCCCAGCACTCTATGACAGCTAAGACAGATTCAACAACATTTTTGAACTTTAAATGCCCTAAGGCTTTTCAGATTTGAATAGGAACCTGCACGACGCTCTGCATCCCCTTCCAAAGCACGGAGATTTCCCCCATTCGTTTTACGGCATCGGAACAGGAACAGACATGTCCTCACATTTCCTTTAATTCTTCATCTCTGGAGATTCACACATCAATGTGCAGACGGAGCATTGTGATTAATTAAAGCCATATTCTTATATTCTAGTAAGAGGAGATGAACACATCTGATTCATTCTTTCTGAGATCACTTGGTTAAAGAAAAACTCACCAATGGTTCCCAGGGCACGTTTTTCATTTTAATATACAGGTGACATATTATGAGTTTAGTCAGCATGTGGGTATCACAGAGCTGGCACACAGGGACATACTCACATGGAGGACTGAAACCCTTTAATTAACAATCAGATGAATGCACACCTCCTTGAGACACCATTTTTGACACCTACAGGGTGGCTCGCCATTTCCCGTCAAAAACCAGAGGAGAGAAAGAATAGACAAACTACAGCAAGCACAAAGCATAATAATTATATGATGACCTCCTGTGGATTTTTGATCAAAGAACCCTTTTCTGCTTCTCTTTTGATGTTGCACTGATTAATAAAGGATATATACAACTGGCTTTTGATAATAAAATAAATAATGAACGTTAATGCAAAGGACCACATAAAAAAAAAAAAAAAGAACTACTAGAAATAAGCATGTACTGCAACAGTGAGCCAAGGCAAAACTGCTAACCTCAGAAATGATGGCACAAATTTGCTTTGTTTTATTTTGTTTTTTTTATTGAAAAACATCCTTACTATGTTGCTGTGCGTGATGACAGCCGAAACAGCTGAAAACACAATGCTTATTTTGTATCCCCCAACTCTAAAAATACTTAGATGATTTTTGGACAACCTGAAATGAGGAGTATTGCCTGAGAGAGTGAGATGTGGAGTTGGTCAAAGTTGGGTTCTCAGCGCAGCTTCTTTTCACATTGACTAAATCGATGGGAAAGTTATTAGTGTGACTACAGAGGGCATTCTGGGATGGCAAGTCAAGACCACAAAGCTCAGAATGTTTTCATCAATTTTCTAAAATGTTAAAAAGATTTTCAGAATATTTATTTTATTCAGCAAAGATGCATTAAATGTATCAAAAGTAACACTTTTACCTCGTTAAATGCTATTCTCTTGAACTTTCTATTTATCAAAGAATCAGGGTCTCCAAAAATAAAAATGAAAAATTTAAACGAGGCCTAACTGTTTTGAATATCAATAATAATAAATGTTACTTGCGTTCCGAATAAGCATTTGATCATTGAAATGCTTTATGAAAATTCAACTTTGCAATCACATGAATTACATTTTAAATTCATTTTAAAAATTTATAATTTGCAATAATTACAAATACTACTGTTTTACTTCATTTTGGTAAATGAAATGCAGCCTTGAGTATAAGAGACTTCTTTTAAAAACACATCTGAAAACTGAACACAGAAATGTAATTTTTGTTGATGCATTAAATTCAAATGGGACTATATTAAAACAACATTTGTGGCATCACTTTTAGAAGTATTTTCTTTAACACAAAGAAAATTAATGGTGCTCATTTCATAGAATGACCCTTCTCAAATGAACAAAGATGATAAAGTGACAAGAAACTAATAAAACAGCAGTTGAGACTAGGAAAAAATAAATAGAATTTTATAGATGAAAGATCTCATATTCCGCCAGCCATAAAAAAAAAAAAAAATCATTTTCAAAGTGCTTGTGCTGAATGTTTTCACTCGTACTTTCATCTCATGGTCATGTCCACTCTCTAATGACTAATGTTATAGCATACAATGGCTGGGAACGTTCATTTGAATGAATGAAGCAGACGAAGTGGAGAAATTTGAGTTGGCATCCAGCAGTCATCTTTTTTGAAGGACACATGAGGACAGAAATTTTTAGGTCTAAAAAAAAAAAAAAAGCTTCAGGAGTTCATTAACATGTTTCTGCAGATATTTAAGTAATCATAAAGGCAATACAAACATATGATTTTTTTTTTTACATATTTACTATTTAAGTGACATTTCATTCACACTGTATAAATGACTCTTTTGTCATCCAACAAATGTAAAAATAATGAAATGCCAAGGTTGATGGTTGGGGGAAATGTGACCCAGGCCTAGACAGCATTCACCCAAATAATACACTTTTTTTAAGGTTTTGACAATTTAATTCTACAGTACACAAATAGTATACACTAAAACCAAGGTGAAATGAAAATAATTTCTGATTTCAGACTGACTGTCCAAAAAAAAAAAAAAAGAAAGAAAAAATAAATCCTGATGTTTAATGTTGCATATCAAAAAGAAACAGTGAAGATAAGAGAACTTTTATGTTTGAATCAAACAATATAACGATTACAGGCAAATCAGCAGTGTTATCCATTCTGTGTACAGTGGTCACAAGACAAAAACACACACACACACGTACACACTCTCAATACACATTCATCATCTCCACCTTACAAAAATTATATGAGAATAAAACCAGAAGCCCAGAAAGCAAAACAACAGACCCCTCCGTCCTCACCTGAAGCCTGTGGAAAGCAAAGCATGTCTTATGACAAAGCAGCGTGGGTTTTGTAGTTTGTTTTAGATTTTTTATTTTATTTTTTTGTCTATAGAGAGGCACAAAATCAGGCTTCCAAGTCACAGTGAGGCTTTGAAAGAATTGTCAGCTACGTGTGTTCAGACTTATATAATGCTCACATGCAGACACGTGCACACGCGCTTTCACAAATGACCACACGCTCATACCTGCACACCACCGTAAAATTCAAAAGAAATTGTCAAGTTTCCAATGAGAAAAACAGCAGTTACAAAACATACAGAAACTGCAGAACACCTCATTACTGTTAATACATATGCACTGTGTAAAATAATAATATTAATAATAATAAAATAACAATAATGATAATAATTATACTAATTTCCAGTTGGATTGCAATTGAAGAGGGTGAGAATTTTTTGGATTGGCTCAGATCAGAGAGGTCTAGATGTAGCCAACAGACTTAGATACCTTTTGCCCAAAATTACCTTGGTTTAGACGAACAGCATATAAAGCACACAAGCGTTTACACCCATTTACTCACACACAGAGTTCATGGAGGGTATGTGAAAAGCGATCTTTTCACTTCTGTCCATCTGATTCAGGGACAGCTCTATGGGCATAGTCGCTCACGATTACAATAGCATTTAAAAACTGATCCGAGATTAGCCTTCAGTGACACAAATGTACCAATCAGTCTTTGCAAAATCAGAAAAAAAAGATAAGAAAGATGCTCCAATCATTCACTTTAATAACCATCACTTCTTACAGCCAACACAGAATATTGTCCTCATTTAACAAATGTATTTAACTTTTTTTTTTTTTTTGAGTATATACATATCTAGATAATAGATAAATATATCTATACCACACTCTCTCTCTCTCTCTTTATATATATATTTTTTATTTTGAAGAAGAAGAAATGGACGTTGTGGGGGTAGGTAACATTTCTGAATACTTTAAGAATTACACTGAAGTGCCAGTGGGGAAACTCAACAGACATCTATAGCAGACTCACCTGATGCTAAAACTGCTTTTTACTGCTTTTTGGATTGAGAGGTAAAGCTGGAGGAGGACTGAGACTGACCAATAGATGAAGTTTGACTTGGGACTGTAAAACCTTTTAATGCACATGTATGCACATACAGGCAGGTGAAGAATTCACACACACTCTCACACAAACGCGCTTGTTCTCACACACGCACCTACACATACATGCACGCACGCGCTGAGATTCCCGCCCCATGCCCTACTCCATGTGTTGCTAGGAAACGCCCCGCCCCGCCCACCCTCACTTTCGGTGTTCTTTCCCCAGACCCTCCTGTGTGCCTGTTCACTGCTGTCTGCTGAGGTGGGCGTGTCTTACAGATGTTAGTCTTGCTATTGGTGCTTTTTCTGAAATAGTCCCGTCTCCCCCCGCAGCAACACATCAGTTTTGCTGAGAGGGACGTTCTCAGTCCCCGAGGATGCTCTTCACAAAGCTAGCGACGTCGGTGTCTTTGGAGTCATGGAGAGTGAAAAAGGGATGTTGCTGGGTATAGAAAAGATTTGAAACATCAATACTAAATTAATGCATATTTCAATGCAAAATTATATATATATATATATATATATATATATATATATATATATATATATATATATATATATATATATATATATATATATATATATATATAAAAATTTTGCATTACACATAACATGCATGTGAATATGTTAAAAATATATACTTTATAAATTATATTAAATTATATATTATATAAAATGCTGCTGCAGAGTGGAATACAATACATCGGTGTATATATATATATATATATGTATATATATATGTGTGTGTGTGTGTGTGCAATTATATAGTATTTTTGTAATAAACATTGTGCACTATTTTCAGTAATGAAAATTTATGCTAAGATTAATGTGTGTGTGTGTGTATGCAAATATATAGTATTTTTGTAAAAAAAAAAAATAATGTGCACTATTTTCAGTAATGAAAATGTATGCAAAAATGTATGCGTGTATGTGTGTGTGTGTGTGTGAACATATATTTTATATCATATTAAATAATATTATAAATATCATAGGTTTTATATATTTCATATATATATATATATATATATATATATATATATAAACAAACATTTTATATCATTAAATCATATATACACACACACACACACACACATTTTATTCACAATAGTTTTGGATAGGACATAGCAAGTCAAACTGCTGTCAAACAAGTTTGCTTTGAAAGCACAAGTCTGACACCTAAAGGCCAATACAGGAAAATGTTTGTTTAACAAAAAACGACAAAAAAAGTTTCAGCATCTAACTCACCATTAGTTCTGTGTAAGTTGGCCGCTCTTTGGAATTCTTCCTTAAGCTGAAACACAACCAGAGAAAAAACAAAACAAGTATGTAAGATACGCAATACGAATTAGCAGAACTGGAGCAGGAACACGCAAAAACCTCAATGCAGCAAACTGTGGCCTCGAGTACTTCCCCTCACGATGTGACAGAGAGGATGCAATCAGGGTTTCTACATCCTGTTCGCTTTCCAACTACACAATGCAGAGTCAAGGAACATATAGTGTGTGTGTGTGTTGAAGTGTTTCTACACCAAGTTTAAATGAGTGTGTTGTCACTTTTACTAAACAATGTGGTGTCAGCATTGTTTGTTTCGGAGAAATGCAGTTCTACAGAACTCAGAGTCATGATCATCCCACATACTCGAGTTGCAAATAAAGCATCCTGTGTCAATTCATAGGCCTCATTTACATATTGATATCCATCTTGGGTGATGTAATCACAAGTGTGTATTACAGATCTAACAGAGCTCTGTGATTCAGTCACTCAGTGTAATCATATTGAATTTCAATTACAAACACTAAAGCATCCTGGAGAGAAAGGTTTTGAGCTTTGTTTAGTGTTTTGAGAATGTCAGGACAATGATTTATGCTACTGTTCAAATGTTCGCCTATAAGACTTTATGTTTTTGAAAGATGAGACAAAAAAAGAAGAAATATTGTAAAATATTGTAAAAAATAAATAAATAATAATAATCATATTCTTATACTTTTCTATTTTAATGTATTTAAACATGAAATGTATTCCTGTGTTGAAAAAGCTGAATTTTCAATAGCCATTAGTACAGTTTTACATGATCCTTCAGAAATCATTTTATGCGTATGCTCTTCTGCGTCAGCCGCCCCACAAAGATAACCTGATAACTTGTAACCAACAGGGCACTCAGTATTCTGGGAAGTTTGTGTGAATTGGGATTCATATTTTTTAAATAAAGCCAGGGAAACCCTCATTTTACATACAGCACACAGTGAAAATTACATGAATATGACAGTGTGCAAATGCATAAAGTGCAGCATAATTTGAAAGTTTAAAGCATTGAATTCACACGGACAAACCATCATGCAGAGATCACGCAATCATGCTGATACACAGTTCACAAGATCTCACAGCTGGATTCGACTAAGTTTGCAAAGTTTGTGAAAATAAATGTTCATTAGTCATTTAAAGATTTGTTTAAATTATATAAATGCATATTTGCTTAATGCTGATGGCAAATGAGAAAGTATTATAATGTTTGCCTTTCTATTACTAATAGGCCTAATATAAAAGCAATCGTTTTAATACTTTCTGTATATATTAATTCCTTTGTTTAACCATTCTATCTGATTATTAAACTGACTTCTATCCGTATAAGACAGAACTGTTAATGAAGACGATGAACAAGAGAGAGTGTGAGCACTGTGTGCGCTCAGACGCTGCCGGTCTCAACGCTGTCAAAATAAAAGTCCCATCTCGAACACATCGGTTGAGCAGAAAAACTTATCGACCGATGCCGATATTTGAAAAATGACAAATATCGGCCGATATGTTGGCTTGGCGATCCCTTTAAAGGAGGATCCCTTTAATATGCAGATTTTTTCCTAACCATTTTTGTAAAAAAAAAAAACATTAAAATAAAAAAGAATCACACGATTGTGTGTAAAATACATTTTACTGTAATGTTTTATCAATTTAATGCATCATGGATGAATAAAAGTATGAATTAAAAAAAAATTAAATACCCCAAACTGCATTTTTTTTTTCCAAAAGGGGCCAGTTAAATGTAATATTAAGATAATTTATTTTATTAAATTTTTTTTACATCTGTGGTGCAGCCAGGGAAAGTTGGAAATCATTATTGTTGTTCTCTAATGTGTAAGTGTGCAACTGTGTGTAACAGCACACCCACCACTGTGACGTGAAGTCCACAAACTCGGGTGAGAAGCGGTCTGCAGGCAGCTGGGGCGACGGCTCTTCAACCACCTGCTTCAGCTGCTGAAATGGCGTTCCCCACGAGTCATAAGGAAACCGCAGAATGGCCAGCTCGATCTGACAAGATGACAAACACACGTCTCTCACAACACAACCATCACAAATCATAACGTGCCACGCAACAGAGGAAGCAGCACTGATTTTTTATTTAGTATTGTAACAATCAGCAAGTAACAGAGAAAGACCCTTTTTATGAATAATCTATAAATCGAATCGACATGAAGCAATTTTTACTCTTTGCAAAGTGAAAAATAATCATCATTGAAGCTGGGTGAGTGAAAACGTAATTTGTATAAATGTAAATGCATTTTGAATATGTAAGATTATATAAAGGAAACTTGTTCGAAGTTGTTTTATATTATACAAGGAGCCTTAATCTTTTAAATCAAATTTAAATCTTAACCTATAACATAACATTATTTGATTAATTGTGAATAAATATTTAAAATCAACTGACAGAACCGATATTGACACAAAGTCTGAGTGCACATTAAGTACCTTTTAAGCATTATTAATATAATACTGCATAATGTCATAAATAAAAATAATAATGAATGAAGTGTTACAGTTAAGCAACATTAAGGTGTTAAAAGTATCCAAAGACACTCAGACGTACCATTGTGATTCCTAAACTCCAGATATCAGACTTGACGTTGTAGCCTTTCTGATTGGTCTCTGGGTTGATTCTCTCAGGCTGTGAATGAAAAAGAAATATGACTCATTAAGTTGATAGTGAGCAAAAGAGGAAGAGTGGTTTGATAATTAGTCTAGAGAGATAAGCAAGCCTGAGAAATAGTGCCATAAAATGTGTCACTTTTGCTCTTATAACATTCTCCTCTTTATGACACAAGTCTCTCATTCAGATGTATAAACGTTCACAGTTATATACAGAGCAACATGAACACTGTGAGCTGAAGTCTGAGGTGTTTGGAGAACTAAAAGCATGCACACTTTATCCATATCTCAATATGTGTTTTTGAACGTTTTTTAGAACTGCTACTGTAGAAAGTTTAATTATTTGTTTCAAAAATAGTCAAAACTCTAAGCATAGCAACGAAACTCTGTTTCACTGACCCTCAATGTTTATAACATTAAAAAGATATCAAATAAAAACTGATATTTTAATGGTCTTAAAATTATATGGCAAATACTCATAATTATTTTTTTTATTTTATTAGGCTGAATTACACACACATATATACACAACATATGCAAAATAAAAAAAATGCATATTCTTACCCAGAATATTTAGATTCATTTAGAAATATTGCATTAAATGAGAACAGCTCATGTCCAATTCATAACGGAGTACAGTAGGTGGTTTCAATATTTGTCAAATTGTCATAAAGCTTAAAATACCACTTAAAACATTCTGCAGTTTTAATGACCCTAAAAGTAATCAAATAAAAATAATTTAGAAATATATTGCATTAAATGTTCTTGTGTAAACTGTGATTAACTGACTAGTGACTATGATGATGTACATGGAAAAAAAAAAATCTGAATTTCCAACACAAGAAAATTAAATATACAACTCTTCTTTCTTCTTAGTGTTCCTGTAGCTCAATTGTAAAAGTTGATAGCTTGAATGCACTGTAAGTCGCTTTGGATAAAAGCGTCTGCTAAATGCATAAATTTAATTTAATTTTCTTGCTTACCGCCATGTATGGCTTGCAGCCGGCATCCATTGTCTTCGCCACTGAATCCACAAGGTACCCGCTGATGCCAAAATCACACATTTTCACCTGACCCTGCATGTTTATCAGGACATTAGAGGGTTTCACATCTGGAGAAAGAAAACAGGAAATCAGTTGCTGGTGTCATTAAAAAGCAAATAGACAATACAGTATTTGTGCAGCAGCTCACCTCTGTGTATCACTGACAGGTTGCTGTGGAGATGCTCCAATGCTTTCACAATCTGCAATGGGAATATAAAACATCAGGCTCATTACAGATCTGCAGGACTTACACAGTGTTAAAATGATCGTACATGCTCAGGAAGTGGGCATGCAATTCAAAAATAAACACATTAATCATTTAAAAGACATCTCATGTACATTTTTTTTTTTTAGAAAATAAGGTGGTACTTACAGAAACGGTGATCTTTCCCAGGATGTCTTCAGGGATGGTCATACCCTTTTCCTGCACCTGTTTATAGAATTTATCTAGAGAGGTGTCCATCAGCTCCATGCAGATCCACACATCACCCTAACAACACAATGGGCCAATCAGGTTAGAGTTGGGATTTCAGCTATAACAACATTAACCTGCCTTAAACATGAGACAGCAGGAAATGACTAGGCACATTCCCATTGTAGGACTTCCTGTGGAACTTTTCTTTCGAATCAAAGTACAACAGTCGAGTCGAGACATTATAAAGACACAGATTCAGATAACTGGGCTTGCTCAGCCTTTAGTCTGTGCAATTACCACTCTGTAATCTAGTATTAAAACAGCTACAAATGCTATCAGGTAAAAGAGATGACTGCACAGTGCATTTACTGTGTTCAGTGTTTCCTGTACCTCTCTGAACAGGGCTCCATAGAAGGTAACGGTATAAAAGCAGTCGACTGTTCTCATTGAGATGTCCAGATCCATTAGCAGCCGTTTCTGCTCCTGTGTGTTTACTGTGGCCCGGATTCGCTGTAGAATAAATGGGTCAGGGAAATGAGCAATAATATTGTAAATTCTGAAAATGATCGTTCCAGCCCAGGATGCTGGTGAACACGGAATTCAAAAAGTGCTGAAATGCATGTCACAGTTTTGTCTATTACTGTAATGTCACAGAATATACTTTGTAGGAGAGGCACACCTAATTTGACCTAAGTTGAAAAACGTTTTAAGAAAAATAAAAAAGGTAACTTTTGGGGTCAGGGATATTTTATAAACGAAAATTAATACTATAATAGCAAGAACACATTTATTTGATCAAAACAGCAAAAAAGTGTATTAAACAAAACAGTTATTATTTTTAAATCAGAATTAACTTTATTGGCCAGGTGTGCGTAAACACAAAAGGAATTGGTTGTCGTTTTCTTATACTACAATTAATTATTAAATTGAAATAATATTTCACAATATTAATGTTTTACTCTATTTTTTTTTTCATCAAATGACTGCCGCCACTATGAGCATAAGAGACTTACAAAAACATTTTAAAATTCTTTTGAACAATGGTTTATATCTTCTATGATATATGATATGAAAGTAGCTTAATAAATGTTTTAATGAAAATAAAAATATTAAAGGACAAAAATAACCAAAAAGGTTATTTAAATAAAGATTAACTTAAATAGCTTAACTTATTATTATGTTGTTGTGGTTTCTTTTCACACATTTTATGAAAGTTTTTATGCTGATTGAACAAAATGAGATGAAAACTGAGTTATGATGGAATGGAGAAGCCATTCAAAGCTGGCTCCAAGGTAGTTGTAAAATGTTACTAAACACACTAGCACACCTCTAACAGTACATTCTATTTAAATAGAGCAAGTTATCAGGATGCTTAGCAACTGTACACAGCATTAGAACCACTTTATTTCATTAGTTCAGCAATTAATGATAACAAATTTATTTTACTGACTTTGTATTGTTACTAAAGTTTCATAAAAGCAACAAGTCGTTTTAGGCTTACAGGTTATTATTATACTGAACAGCATTTTAAATATTGATGTGCACTGCAAATATTATTTTAAAGAGAAAATGATACAAGCATTAAGTTAAATACATTTTGAGTTGAGACATTAATTACAGCAATACTCCTGGCTAGCATAGGACTGAATGAACTCACCTTTACTGCCATTATTACTCCACTTGGGACATGTTTCATCTTGTCCACCACTCCATACGCCCCTCGCCCCAACTCTCCAATCTGCTCCAAATCATCCGCCTTCACCACAAAGTTCTGTTCACAACAAAAACACAAGTTAAAGGTATCATATGAAGTTTATGAATGAGGAAATTGATGCACACACAATGGAAACAAACAAGGAAACAAAATGTGGCCTGCATTCCAAACAGACAGTCTGAAAGACGTCTAAAAAGAAAAGAAAATGCACAAATGAGCATGAGCTGATTGCTTCCTATGAGGTATGAAGAATGGAAGCACGCTATTCCAGATAACATTTTCCAGTCCCTGTATCAGCTCGCTATCACTAGCAAACGCCTTAAACCTTGAGGCAACAAAACCAGCTCCTTAGAAATTCTTCACAAAAACTCTTAAGTGCCAACCTGATTTCATCCGAAAAGTTAGTTACTCTTCTAGGTTGGTTGTAAGAAAACAAGAAGCCTTAATTTTTTCCAATGGAAAATTCCACTTATTTGATGAGTTTAAAATAAATATTTTACAGCCTGAGAGGCAATAAAGTGCATTCCAGGCTCCCTACAATCAGACGTATTCAAAAGGGCTGTAATGTGCACTGGGCCATTCTTTACAACCCGCCGGTCTTTCACCGAGCCAAGCCTTCATATCAAGCCTGGGACGGGAGTTACATCACCATAAAAGAACCAAGTAAAATATGACATTTGGAAAGACATGTCTATCACCTTACAACGGGAATGCAAATTAAAAAGACACTTTGCATACAGGTGACCCAAGGACAGTTCCTCTCAGTGATTTTAACACAGACGAGGAAGAGATGCAGGCAAAGTGAAAGCTTCCAGCATGAAATATTTCACATAGTATGCCTAGATTTTGCAGTTGTTGATTTTTGCCATGAACAGACTGAGGCAGATTAATTTGTAAAAAAAAAAAAAACAGAAGACAGGAAACAAATAGGGTGGAAAAAGTATAAATATATAAAGATAAAAAATATACACAAGATTCTCATTCTTAATTAAATAAAGGATGATGAAACTCACCTTTTCTCCAATGGTAACATAGGCTTTAGAGTCAAGGTCTCTCGGGGGTCTGTGCAACAAAGAAATCCCACTGAGTGTCATTGTCTGACATGGTAGATGACTCACTAACTAAAGCTAGCCTTAAGTAGATGTGCTGGTTGTAACATTGAGAAAATCTTAATTATCTCAAAACATAATCAATGCACTGTAATCTGCATAAAATCTTACGTAGGAGCAGGTTGGGGTTTCTCAAACACCTCTTTTGGAAGCTTGAGTGGTGGCTTCTTTTTACCTGCAGAGAAAAGAAAAAAAGACAAAAATCTTCATTATTATGCCCAAGTCAGTCAAGACCTTCTGCATTTGTTAGTAATAAGATCCTTTCAAGAGAGAAAAAAACAAATGTCTTGCAACGAAAGCTTTATGTGAGATAAAAAAAAACTCAAAAGGCCTTTCTAAACAAAAGAAGCATTCTGAAACCATCCCGAGGGATATTGAGCCCTTTCCTTTATTTCTGCTCCCCATGGAATTCCGAGATTCCCTATCGGATGAGCACTTACGGTCAGACAGTGCAAGCGGCTCCAGATCCCGGCTGAGTAAATGCGAAAGAGCGAGAGAGTGCGAGGAGAGAGAGTGCAAGTGTGAAAGAGGGAGGCGAGATGGCAAGGCCTGGTGCATTCTCTCCATCTGGAGCAGATCGGAGGTGCCACCTCCACAGGCGTGACCCATCATCATGAGTGACACCAGAGTGGGGCAATCCACATTCCTGATGGCACCTGAACAGCCCACACCCACCTGACTGACTCATTCCAGTCTGCTAAATGCAATATTAGGTATAACATGTGCAGATTGGATTACTTCCTTATCCAAGCACAACTGTTGATATGTATTGATGTCACATGCTGTACTTCTATGACAACAAAAATAAAAATAAAAATGAAACAATCAGTCCCTGTGTAGCATCAGCAGCTCTCAATCCAGTACTTAACTCATAGGTGTCTGCTTTTAAATGCTCATGCATATGTCTGCACATAGTCTGAAGATGCTCAAACTTCATAAATCAATAAAAAATATATATATTTCTAATTAGCTATCTGAATTCTTAAAACAATGCTTACAATTATTTCATTTAAAATGAATCAATAAAGGCTGCCATTGTGCATGCCATTATTTAAATTTTTGGAATATCTAGATTAATATTTAGCTTTTCAAATAAAGTTTAATAGCATATTAGGTTTTTGCTGTTGGTTATAAAAACTGGCATTGAGAAGCTTCCCTTATATTTATCTAATTTTTTATTTTTAATAAATATTTTTGTTACATTTACTTAAAAAAAAATGTTGGTGTTACTGAATTTTAAGTATTAAAGCAGAAATGTGCAATTTCTGTGATACTACCACAGTAATGTAAAAACTAATTACATAAAAAAAAAAAGATCAAATAAAATTCACATTTAATAAAATTAGGAAAAAATAAAAGAAATATATGGTTGAGCCAAACTTGCAGTGTCTGGCTGCTCAACCAAACAGAATAATGTCCTGTTTTTAACAAATTCTCAATGGCTGCAAACAGATCACTACCCGAGAAAGAAACCCTGCAAAAGGTGTGGCTTCAGAAAAGTCCTGACCACACCATGAGCCCACAGGAAACAAAAGCAGAGACACTTCCCATATTGTCACAATTCTACATAAAACACGAGCAGCTATTTGCCACTGCAGCACGAGAAGAGGGCTGTGAATTGTCAACCTTCACCCACAGTCCTGTTGTATGTCCATTACACTATTGTTACCAGCAAAAAAAAAAAAAAGTTGTTCTGAACCTCTCCCACCAGCCTTTACATGCACAACAATAGCAACAGAAAGCTGACACTCAAAAAAATAAACTCACCAAGGACTCCAATCTCTTTTAAAGTGAGGGTACAAAACCACAAAATGATCGCAGGCCTCCTGCAGAAAGTGCATCAATGATAACGACTGCCAAAATATACCCCAACTGGAAATCACTCCCTAGCAACTGACTCAAGCAATGTGTTCCGTGTTGAAAGCTCTAATCCTTAAAATCACACATGCTGACACATTACAGGCAGAAACCCGATAGCTTTCTTCAGGCTGATCACATCAGGGATGAAGGGAAAAGCCTGGTCTCAGTTACTGACTTTGCTAACTTTGTGAAAGCTGTTGCATAAGCAGTAAAAAAAAAAAATAGCCACTTAAGGTACTCCGAATATAACAAGTGCCCTACTATGTCACAATGCTCCCATTAACTACTGCAATTAAAGCCATAAAGTGACCAGAAGTCATTTGTTTTTATCAAGAGTTGACAATTAACGAAGCAGCTTGAGTGAACGTTGGCGATGTGACAAAGTTGAGCTGAGTAAAATAGCAAACAGTCCGGGACTATAGCGAATCCACAGCCCACAGCAATTGAAATGCGTCAATGGACAGACAAAACATAAAGGGAGATGCAAAGGAGGCTCTATCTACTGGAACATGTTCCGGCTTGTTGTACACACTGGAGAAGCTCTTTCATCCATGCTGAAGCCACCATGAAAATTACCAGCCGCATCTAGAAGAACTAAACACATGCATGCAGATAAACACATATTGCATTTATTTTGGTCACATAAACAACTCTGTTTGTAAATAAATCCTGCTGTTGAAGTGGTTGGCAATTATTGTTTGCATAACTGAGATAAAAAAGGTTTCATATTGAACAGAACCACTGTACAAATTGTAAAACTGAAAGGCCATGAGAAGTTCAAATTAGGGCTGTGCAACAAATTGACTAGTCACAATATTTGCAATGATTTTGCTGGCAATATTAAATTAAGTGAGCAAATGACAACAGTGTTATTTTGCATTAGCATTGCTTTGGCCAGCAAAAATGCAAAACAAAGCTGGATTCACAGTTTTGCATTTACAAGTGAATGCACTTAAATATATCAAACTCCGTGTTACTGTAGAATTATTTATATTATAGCCTATTGTATTACAGTACAGTAATCCTTATAGTATAACTTTATTAATATTTGAATTAAAGCTGCAGTCGGTAACTTTTGACGCTCTAGCGGTTAATAAACAGAACTGCTTGCGTCTTGCGGAAGAACATCGTAGCCGGAACTACTTCTCTCCGTTTATGTCTATGAAGAATCATTAAGGTACTGGGTTACTCCGCCGCGGTATCCCCGAAGCGATCTAAAATAGTCAGAATATAAACACTTATTATAGGTGCACCCTAGTGATTCAGGACAAGCTAAAAACACGGTTTGGAAAATGGATTCATGGTGTACTCACTTATTATATACATTTTTCTACATTTTGAACACAAACAAAGTTACGGACCGCAGCTCTGATTGGTTGTTTCTTAACGGGAGCGATGGAGTTTCTGCAAATGGCAATAGGACCACTGGGAGGAGCCAGAGGAGCTTGATTTTTTCACAGATTATCTGTCTCATATTCTACTGTCAGGACATAATGACAGGTTTAACAAATAAAAACATAAATTAAAAAAATATATTTTTTTACAAAAGTTACCTACTGCAGCTTTAACTTTTATATTTGCTATTTTAGTTATAGTGCAATTTAAGTTAGCTTAGTTTATTAATTACTATATAATTACTACATGTATCAGCTTTATTTTTTCATTTCAGTCAGTGAAAAGCTGGTTGCACTTTATTTAAAGGTGTCCTTGTTACAGTGTACTTATACATACAAGTACTGAGTAATACAATGTAATACATGTACTTACTATATGGTTAGAATTAGGGTTACTTGCATTTTACAACGCATAATTAATTGTTATTTTAATAGTAAGTACATGTAACAAGGACACCTTAAAATAAAGTGTTACCAAAAAGCTTTAATTATTGAAAAACAATTTTTAATAGATTTAGTTTCCTATAAGGAAATGCATTCATTGTTTTATTTCATAATTTTTTTTTAAGCTAGTCCAAACTCCAGGCTAACCAAAAACCACTGTTCCCATAGCAGTAAACAAGAAATGAAAAAAAACTAAACAAAAACAAAACATACACACAGGACCGAAAGCACACAATATCAGAACATGTGAAAGTGCTTGCTTAGAGAGAACAAGACAGTGAGAAAAGAGATCAATAGATTATATAATTACCCAGTATTGGCAGGAAACAAAGGTATTGTTCAACAAGTACACCAAGTAAAAATTGTCAACTATATAAAAAAATTTTTGCAAAAAATTGTAATGTGAATGCGAATACTAATATTGACTTAACATCATGTTGAAGGGTAGAGCAAGCGCACACACTAATTCTCATTTTTGCTGAACTGCACGCAGTGTCCAGGTATGTCAGAATATGCTTGCAAAATCTTCAAAACATGTATGAATAAATCAAATTCATTGCTTCATTTGCACCAGAGAGGGTTTGGCACAGAACAGCCACTGCCGATGTCTGACCGATCCTTTAGCGTCTGGTCTCAGGTGAACGTTAGCAATGCGAATCAGGCACAATTGCCATCGTGTTTCACGCTATGGTGTAAAATGAACTTTACTGCCCCCTAAGACCCCCTAGCTGTAGCTTGTTTGACTTGTGGTCGTCTGCTCAAGACCGTGTTTACCGTCCACAAAACCCAAGTCAAGCAGTTCTAGTCCTTCACTATCCCACTCCGAATTCCAACAATCCCAAGAGTTTTTCAATGGAATTTCAGGGACCCGGCAGAGGGCGAGAGAGAGAGAGAGAGAGAGAGATGAAAATAACTTCTCTTGGGCTGCCGGTTGACTGCACTGGCTGTTTGTAAGACACACTATATTTCCAAAGATGGCAGACCCTTTGGGTCACAGCAGCTGGGGACACAGCTTTAGAACGAATGTCGTCATTGCTTCTCACTGTGCGTCCTCTAATGCTTTCCACTTACATAGACAGTCCAGGAATGACATGTCATCCTCAGAGACAAATAAAGGCCAGTGCCTGAAAGTGTGCTCATGCATGTAAAACATTTTTTATTAAACATACAAAAATTTGAAGGCAGTAAAGATTTGTAGAACTTAATATAAACAATATTATTAATAACATATTAAAATAAAATAGAAAGACATTTGTTGAAAAAAAAAAAAGAAAAAAAATTAGGGCTGCACAATTAATCAAAATTAAATATCAAAGATAATAAATTGCGATTAGGCAGAAGCTGCGATGGTCATGTGCATCTTTCAGTGAAGCACAGTTTTGTGATCAGCAGTAAATCTCCATCCAAATTCTAGAGAGCGCTCTCATGCAGAAAATCCAAATATGCCCCAAAGAAGAAATCCAGGAATTCCCTATGGCTGCAGCTGATTTAACTGCTTCCATTCATTCAACGTGACTAATAAACACACGACTATGGCAATATATGGTTTATCTCTTATTATAATTAATTTTCATCATAATAGTATATCTATAATGATATGCTAATCAACATTATCACTGCTTAGAACACAATGAAATGAAATATCGTGTGCCTTAATTATTCGGTTGTAAGAAGTCACATCATCTCACAGAATGATTTATTTCAAACACTCAACTTACGTTATGAAGTGAATTTGGAGTTAAAACGTTATTAAATGTGGTATTTTCACGTGTTTTCTGATGGAGCAGCATATACAACACAGAGCTGTAGTTCACGGAGAAAATACGCAAACAGCAAAAGGTGAATGTGATTTTGCATAGCTTGTCAGAGAACTACGGCTCTGTGTAGTAAATGCTGCTCCACCTGAAAGCAGGTGATGGAGATTTACTACTAATCACAGAACCGGCTTTACTGTCAAAATGTGCATGACAATCGCGATTGATCGTGTTTGATGGGGGGTACTGTATTATGGCCTTTAATAATAATAAAAAGGAAAACAGCTGAAACGACTGAAAAACTAAAGAAAAAATATAAACACAAATATACATATACATACACACACACATATATATACACATACATACATACATATAGAGTTGTTCCGATTCCGATACTAGTATCGGAAATATCTCCGATACCACAACAAATTCTGGCATCGGCATCGGCGAGTACATGAACCCATATACCGATCCGATACCATTTTCTTAAAAAAGACCTAGTTATGACCGCAAGCTTTGCCTAACCGCTGCACGGTTCTTCTTCGCTGCTCAAAATGCATTGAAAACACAGGAAGTTGTGCTGTGTTGCCACAAGCAACCCCTGTTTAGAGCAGCGAAGAAGAAATGAAAACGCGTTAGCAGCCCTTATCTATATATGACTGGATCACTCATCACATTCTAAACTGCCAAAAGACAGTGAAGCCGCTACTATATTATAGATCAGTGGTTAGCAGTATGTCTCTGTAGTACCGGTAGTTACAGACTCTCGAGTATATTCAGTACCGGCAACTGCGTTCAGTCGCTTCCGTGTAAGTCAAAACGCAGGGCTCCAGACAGTAGCCGAATATATACTAGTGTCTGTGAATATTAAACTGCAAAATACTATTTAAATATTACTCCCGCAAAATCTACATCTCTGTGGGTGACTGGCACAGATGCGCGAGAGCTCGCTGTTTTGTAGTCTCTGCTGTGTGTCATGAGGACACGAACGCATAAACCGTCACTTCATGAGAATTTACCGTTTCATTTGAGAATACTGTCATATCATAAACACAGACACTCAAAGATCTTCATGACAGCCCATTAAAATAAATGTTTGGTTTACATGAGTAAATTGACAATATATAAAGCTACTGTTGTAGCCTACAGTAATAATAATACATCTCTATAATAATAATAATTATGCCTAGATGGTTGCTTGTTTTTTACTTGTTTTTTACTTTATCTGATTATCTGATTAATAGATCTTTTTTTATATTCCTAGACTTATTTGTTGCAGTTTTTTTATACAGTTATATTGTAAAACTTAAATACCTTTTTTAGTTTGCGGTGTTAGATTTTTGGCTGCATTTGAAGTTCTTTTTTGCATAAGAAAATAAATAATACTGTCAAATTCATGTTAGATAATAAAAATACTGTAATAAATACAGTAGTTCACCATGTATTTGTTCATGTTTTATTGAGGGATCTGTCTGAAGCACACCATAAAAAAATTCTAGCAATTTACACAGGGCTAGTAGTATATACAGCTGTATATACAGATATACACCCAGGTATCGGATCAGTACTCGGTATCGGCCGATACCCTGAGCCCAGGTATCGGAATCGGTATCGGGAAGAGAAAAAGGGTATCGGAACATCTCTACATACATACACACACACATACACACATATATATGCACATATACACACATATAAATATACACATACACATATATTAATTTTATATATATATATATATATATATATATATATATATATATATATATATATATATATATATATATATATATATATATTAGGGATGCACAATAATATCGGCACAACATCGGTATCGGCCGATAAAAGCTTAAAATGACCATCATCGGTATCGGCCAATATGAATATTTCTCCCGATGAGCCAAACCGATATTCTCAAAGTGAAATAATTGGCCTGTTTTTCAGGTGTGAATGTCTGTCTGCATTTGTAAAATAATACATTTATGGTAGAATCAGTACAGAAGAGATACATGGATTTATCTTCAGTAAAATTAAAGTTTAAATATATCAGGTGAAAATTTTTATATATATCGGTATTGGTATCGGCATCGGCCAAAATTATTTTGAAAATATCGGCATATCGAATATCGGCCAAAATCCAATATCGTGCATCCCTAATATATATATATATATATATATATATATATATATATATATATATATATATATTGGGGGGGGTGGTTGCTGCAGTACTGAAAACCTCAAAGAGTGACAGTGGTACTGAAAAAAGTATTTTTGCATTTTTGTAAAAACACAAATTATGCATTTGAATGGAAGGGAGGTGGAGCGGAAGGTGCACAAACTAAATTGGGAGCGCTTCATACTAAATGCTTTAACGTAGATCATACAGCTTTGTATGCTTTGCCGTGTGAGCTCTGACAGACTGCTGGTTGAGAGAAGTTATTCACAGTGTATAACTTCATACTGATATATTGCTGTAATTGTAGATGTTATGAATTCAAATTTTAGTTTGTTGTACAAGCATTACATTTGTACACAACTGCACACTTGTCTGACTTAAAGGGTGCATGGATGCCATTTGGTATAGGAGACCAGCCCCAAAACTGCAACACTGGTTCAATAAACCAACCTGTTTGAAAACAGTTATTTTTGCAAGAGCAATTGGTGAAGTTAGTGGCAGATAAATTTACCTTTAATCATAAACTGCAATCTAATAATTTTGCCATACTTGCATCGCATACCACCATTTTAGATGCATGCATCTTAGGATAAGAAACAAGCCCAACAGAACAACACTGTCTCAATAAACCAACCGGTTTTGTTTTTGCAAGTTAATTTTGGTGATGCTTTGTGTGCACATATTTTTGCATGCACATATTGCATGCCACCATTTTAGATGGATGAAGTTTGGGATAGGACAGCAACCCCAAAGAGCAACAATGCCTCATTAAAATAACCTGTTTGAAAACAGAAATTTTTGCAAGTACATCTGTTGATTTTAGTGGCACTTAAATGTAACTTTAACTGCAATCTAATAATTGTCCCTGCATATTATGCAGGCAAACAAGTTAAACTCTTGAATGAAATGAGCCATGATGTTTTTTGGATGATATTCTCCTCCAAGCATGGGAGGATACCAGGAGGTGTCCCAATTCCACAATGCATGATCCGGTTGGCAGAATTAGAGCAAGGCAAAGTGCTACCAGAGGGTGGAGTCCTCAACCTGTTGCTGTTGACACTCAATCTCTGCCCTGACATCTTCCATGAAACACTTCCGCAGTCACACTAAGTGGTTGGTATGAGATGCAAAATATTTTATTCTGCACTTAGCATAATTGGTTGTGACATACGCCATTTTGAAAACCAATCAGAAATGTTAACATAAACAAGGGCATCAGAAACCTTCACAACAACTACATAAGGTGTTTATCTCACCATTTTTAAAGATGCCACCTTTTTTAATTTAAGACACAAGCTGCAGCCTTCTGCAAATAATTCCAAATTTTAAGAAAAGCATATTGAATGTTACAAGCTTTATTACAAAATCTGTAAGGCTTTAACGAAACCATAAATTTCATAATAGTCAGTTTGAACAGAGATTAGCATAAGAAGAATCATTATGCACCGCAAGAATGAATGTGTCTTATTTGCAGAAAGAGATGTGAGAGGGTTTTTCACAAATGTACATGTGGAGCCAAGTAAGTGCTGCCTTAATATCGAACACATTTTGGCTTCATTGGATGACAACAGAAAGAGGTTTACTGCCCCCCGCAGAGAAGGGGCCTCCCTTGGGTGCTGTAAACTAAATCTTTTTTTAAATAATGATACATGACCTAATCACTCTCTACAATAGGATAATCACCAGGACCTTCACTGGTGCAGGATTGGGGGTATTGTGAATAATTTAATTGTTCATGGTGTAAGAAATTTCTGTACACTTTTTCAGCAGCCATAACTCTTCAGTGTCACATGATCCTTCAGAAATCATTATAATGTTTATTTGATGCTCAAGAAACATTTATCATCATCAATGTTGAAATTAGTTGTGCTACTCAATATTTTTGTGGAAACAATAAAATAAAAAAAAAGTAGGTTTCTGTAATCAGTAGAAAGCTCAAAAGTAGGGATGCACCGATCGATCGGCCAGGAATCGGAATCGGCCGATTTTCCTCACGATCAACCCAGATCGGTGACCGTCTTGCAGGCCGCAACAATAAGGACTGCCTGATGGCCTGGGTCACCGCAAAAAGACGTTCGGTACAGTAGACGGATTTGTCTCTTGCATGATCGGGAAACTGCATGAAAAGTCACGACATTTTATCATTTGCACATGTTTTTAAGTCTTGATAAACTTAAATACATTCAGCACTTCATACAAAACACAGCACGCTCACAGTCAGCCTCGTCATTGACATGTGTGAGCCGCCTGGATGGGCAAACACATACAAAAGTATACAAAATACCCCTCTTGGCAAGTAACTTTGCAGCTTTAATAATGATTAATCTCTATTTAATTTATACAGTGGAGTACAGATGCAGCAATCGAATGTCCATTTTTTATTTTTATTTCAAACTATCTTTTGTTAGGTGCATACACACACTGAAGACATTTTCCCAAATGCCATTTGTGTGGAAATATTACATTGTTATTATAATTAGTCTGCAAACGGCGGTTGCCAGATACTATGAAGTCAGACACAAAGAGGAGAAAATACTGCAGCAGTCAGAGCAAGATCAACGTTCACGATGAGTGAAATGTAGAAAAAAGACAAAACATTTAATTTTATACGAATGTTTTTCTGAGGAGAATGGGACTGTTTGCATAAATGGCGTTTTCTTTTCATTCTGTGTTGCGAAAAAGAAATGAGTGTTTAGTATTTAAATTAGTGTTTATAATCGCCACCTGCTGTCAGAGAGTGAATCTGCCTCTCATTCAGCCCACCTGCTGTTTCTATTTCATACAGATGTTTTATGTAACAATTTCTCAAAGCTTAAGTCAGACCACTCTGTTTTTGCTTCAGTTTTTGAAATTTTACAGTCTAATAAATTAAGTCTAATTTATTGTTGTTGTTTTATCATCATCAATTCATGATTAAAATGCAGTGGCTGCTTCTAATTTCAAATGGTCATGAAAAATCAAGGTGCAACACAGAGTGAACATTATGCAAATTGTGATAAAACCTAAAGCCTCATCTTTGTGCTATAGGTCTATATTTAATTGTGCTACTACTTGTAATTTGTTCACTTGTTTTTATTTACTGGCTGTCACTTGTCTTTAATGTTTAAAGAGCCAGTAAGATGAAAATTCTAAGCTATTAGAATGTATAAACCCTGTCCAACAGGTTTAAGTCCATCCAAGGTTAAAAAACATTGTCATTTTGTCAAAATATCATTTTAAAATTACCTCAAGTTTGAATCTGAATATCGCGTTCATCGCAGGGGCGTGGTCACATTAGATATAATGAAGGGAGACATGGAAAACAGACATCGCATTGTTTTCATATGGATTACTTTATCACAGAATATCTGTGATATTTTCGGCAGCACTTGTTTAGTTTTAAAGTAGACATGTCAAGCTTTCTATAGATATCTCTCTAATGTCTCTTGGTTGAGTATTCACTGAGTTACACTTCATTTTAATGACGTGTTTGTATATGAAGATCAGCGCAGACAAAAGCTGCAGACAGCACACATACAAAAGGGATTTGTTGTACTGCTCTGGTATTGTGGTAAAATATTACAATCTAAAAACAAATATAAGGCTTTTGAAGCAGAAGTTAAATTCACTAAACTAAAAATGAAAATAAATGAGAACAAAAGCACAGAGTTGTGTTAGGCTATTTTGATAACCCCATTATGGTCACATTACAGTCTTGTAAGTTAAATCCTACATCTCACATTTATTGTTCAACTATATATTATATTTCAGGACAATTTACATTTTAGTCAGAATTAATCCGCTCCTATTTAATTGAGCCCTGTCTGTTTAGTGCGCATGTGCACGTATGGTTTACTGTCCATGTCCAGAAAGGTATGAGGGTCAGTTAGAATTTGTTGAAGCATCGAAAATAACTGACCCTCTGATGTCACATGGACTACTTTGATGATGTTTTTCATACCTTGCTGGACATGGACAGTATACCTTACATTTTCAATGGAGAGACAGAAAGCTCTCGGACTAAATCTAAAATATGAAGCTTGTCACATGTTTAGAACAAACTGGATTATGTACTTTCTCCGCAGCAGTTCAGTCCGTGTCCAAAGCTGTTTTCAGATGCACTCATATCAAACTGCTGTATATCGATGTAAACAGTATTGCCTCATTTCAAATCGCTTATAAAGAAAATATTGTATATCATACAAACTCAATATACCGCCCAGCCCTACTTTATATTTATGTTTATTTTTGGCTAGTGATTTTTGCCATGGTATCAAAATTGAAAGTTTATTTACAGAAATTACTTTTGATAAAAATTAGATTCATATCTGTGGTATTTCTTACCTAATTAAAATCTTACTTGACCTCATAGCTCTCTTTATTCTATTGCATTTATTTGTGCTATTTATTTGTTCTTATTTTACTACTGACTTAATACTTTTTTTATGAAACTTTGTTTTGAAGAAAAGTAGATTTTTGTTTGTATAGGCTCTAAATTATATCTCTTAGAGAAACAGATTCTATACAGGTTATTTTATTTAGCAAGGGTGCTTTTAATTTATTTAAATGTAAAACTTGGAATTAAAAGACATTTATAATTTCAAAAGATTTCAAGTGCTTTTTAGTAGAGATGCACCGATCGAATTAGTTTTTTTTTTAATGATTTTTTGTTAGTATTTTTCAGATGATGGCAATAATGTGTAAATTGTTTAATCAACAAATGCATCATTTGAGTAAAAAAATTTTATTGCTTTAAAAAAAAACTACTATTTGCCCCAATATGAGGCATCTGAGGAGGTAATCTCCACCCTTTTTAGACATGTATTTCACACCCTGATTGCAATAAGCTAAAGGCGGTCCTTTCTTGGAAAGCAATACTGTTAGTAATGCTATGGTAAGAGACACCCTGGCGGCCTTCAACAGAAAACCCTAAAAGTAGTCAATTATTCAGAAGTCTGCAATAAGATGGATCAATGTCAGAATGCAATTCCTGCGACCCAGCATAACTCACGGCCCACAGGAGAGAGAGAGAGAGAGAGAAAGCGAAAGAGCGAGAGCATGAAAGACAGAAAAAAATAAAAAAAGACAGACAGAGAGGGGCCTCTAGACAGGGCCTCCCAGAGAGCCAATAGAGTCATCATACTGGTCACTCCCAAGCAATTCAGAAGGAGAACACTCCCAGGCTTGACATTACACCAATAAACACAGCTTAGCTGTTTAGAAAATGCATGCATTGTACTTCTTTCATTGATAAAGAGACTGGAATGCAAGCTTACCAACTTGCAGTCAGTGATTCGCATGGAAGAATAGTGGAGATTCCATGCCTTGAATTGCAACATGCATAAATTCATGGAAAAGCATGCTGAAGAGATGGAACGGCAACGTTTTTTTCTCCATGCACACAGCCAAAAAGTGAAAGGCCTGGGGGGGATCAGCTGCACAATGCTTGAAACAATCCTCATGCTATTGCATCAAAACATCACAGCAAGGCTGGACGGTCACCAACAATCGAGCAGTCGCATATAGGGGATTTAGTATCTCTGTGGTCTATTAGCAGGACAAATGTTACAATTCTGCATGACGGCAGCAGCACGCTGCATGGTTGCATAGCGGGGACATCACTTTGCTGTGTGTGCCACCAGGGCCAGAGCAAACTCCATGAACCAGGGACCAACAAGCACAATAAAGACCCCCACTGACATAAGTAGGGCTGCTCTTCCAAGAAAGCACTTCCAACCAGGAAAAGAGTTGCCAACTTTTAAAACAGTCTACGTGCATCCTTTTAAAAGTGTTTGTAATCAGTTTTGGAATCTGACTTTCAGTTTTCATTATGAGCTACGCATCTTTAAGGTATTTGACACTTCAGAATGCAGCTTTAGCATGCAAGTATGCATCATAACAACAAAAATATAAGCATGTATACGAAAATTAAGCATAAATTCTTAAAGGAATAGTTTTACACAAAAAAAGTTTTACTCTCCCTTAGGTCAACCAAGATGTAGAAGAGTTTGTTTCTTCCTTGAAAGAGGTTTGCATTACATCACTTGCAGTGAATGGGTGCCGTCAACAACAGTCCAAACAGTTGATAAAAATAAATAATAAAAAAATCACAATCTACAACACAACTCGAGTCAATCAATTAACATCTTGTAAAGTGAAAAGCTGTGTGTTTGTAATAAACAAATACACCATTAATAACTTCCAACTAAAATATGAATATCTTATCCATAACATTGCATTCTCAAGTGAAAAAGTCATCTTGTCTGGATCCGGAGAGAAATCTGCACAGATCAAGCAATGTTTAGTGTGAAAAAAAAAGTGAAACCATATATATATATATATATATATATATATATATATATATATATATATATATATACACACAAAAAACGCAGAAATTCGTTTAGGTTTAAAAGTACATGAGAGTGAGTAAAACACTGAACATTGGGTGAATTATCCCTTTATGCAGTACCCATTCAATACATTTATATTTAAGTTTAAACTAGTTGCACTATAAAGCAATAGCAAGCAGCCCTTAAACATTGCCCTTCATAATCCATTGCTCCTCGTGCAAAGGTAAAGGTAAAGCTATGTTTGTTTGCCTGGCGAAGGGGTTGGTTCATAAGGATTTAGTTCCTCAAATGCTCCTCAGGTGTGTCACTGTTACACAACAACACAATTACTGCTCTTTCAACGATGCACAATCACCTCATTAGGGCGTCAGAATAAAACATTCTTCAGCCTACCAATATATGATCCATGAGTGTTCTGTTCTCAGAACTGAAATGCTCCTGTGCTGCAGTCTGCCTCTCAACTTCGGTTGTGGATAGGAGTGGACCCAGTGTAACAGCTGCTGCCATAGCTTTAATTTGGGCTTGTGCATGTATGTCAATTCAGCCAAAGGTGTGAGAAACCTCACACATGGGCTCTATACAGAACTTCCGTGAAAAAGCAGGGATACTAGATATGTTACAAAGGCTCCATGACTTGTAATTAAGGGGTCTTAGCATGCGGAGCTGGGAACAAGGTTTTTTTGTCAGAATCATTATTATTATGCTTCTTTCAATGCATGCATTCCAGAATTCAATTGGTAGAAAAGTTTGAATAGCGCACCAGTGCTAAAGAGTGCTATACTACTACAGGTTTTTGATGCAAACTAGTTTGATTTTGAAAGGCAAATAAATAATTTAATTTATTAATATATTAGTACAAAATAAGTACTCTCAATATAGAACTGCAACCTACAGCAGCGTCAAGTTGGTAAAATCAATTTTTGCATGCCATTTCTTATATATTTTTGCAATTTTTGCATGCCATTTGACAATATAACGACAATTGCATAATTACAAATATGTCCATCAGCCAGTAATATAACTTGCTTCTCACATCATCTGTCACATAACTTGGTGATTCAATTTAAGGGCAGCGTCTGAAGCAACTTGCAAAGCTTCATGAGTGGAAAAAATTAAAATGCATACAAGTATCATGATTGTGCATGAACTGCTGAACGAATGCCAGTGATCTTGCATTCATGGGACACGAAACAATATTTTTCTGCAGCTTTTGGCTTGAGGGTTTAGGGATAATTTTGTATGGAGACTTGTGTAGCACATCTGAAGCCTTGAACTGTTTGCAGTAACAAAACTATATTTAGCCCCTTATTTTTGCAGCCTCAACCTATGCATTACTGCTGTAACAAAGCTTGCATGACAGAGCGTCCAAATTATTTTCCATTACAGCAACTAATAAAAATTATTGCATGCTCAACATGGCATGCAAGCAGACTGTCAGGTCCCTGTTTCCCCATAGCACTGCACACTCACCCGTCGGCCAAAGTTTCATGTTATCTAATGCACCTCGCATGCATCAACGCCATAAGTTGTACTAACTGATCTAAAGGTGCAGAACGACGCCGAGGCCGTCGTGACGTAACAATCGAACATTGTTCGAGAGAAAATCGCCTCGTGCGCGTGAATAAGTCGGGTGCGGACTGCGTTGCCATTGCACAATCACTTTTGCATTGCTGGCTAGGCAGTTCCTCAACGCGGAAAAAGGCGTTTCTTTTAATAATCGTGGCACAGCACGAATGCAAATAGCGCCCGTGCGAGTGTCTAAGGAGAGCATCGCCTAACCAGAAACTCTGCAAAAAAGGCAGATCATTAAAACAGCCATTGCAATTGACCCTCGCGAGCCATCAAACTTTTAATGCTTTGACCAGGATGAAGCTGCAGCCGTGCACTTTGCAAGCCATGCAACTCTCCCTGCATTTCCGAGGTTTTGCACGGATCGGTTGAGTAAAAAAAAGTACGTACCTGGTTTTGGCAGCGACATCTCCTCTTTTGGGTTGGGGGAAGGGGAAGCACAAAAGACTTTGCTTTCCTTGTCGCTCCCTCCTTCCATCTATCCCTCGCAGTGAGGCTTCAAGCGGGCTTGCTTGCAACAAAGGTGCAAAATACAAGCCGCGATCTTCATGCACTCGGAGCCTTTGGGCGTCGGGTAACTTGTTCTCCGTGCAAATGCTGGCCCTTCAATTGCACGCAACGAAAACAAGGGGATTTCTGCAACCGCTCTGCAAAGAAACCTCGGCAGCCACTTACATGATGGGCCAAGGCCAGCAGCTGAGAGCTCCTAACTTGGATCAGTGTGAGCCCCTGCTAACACACGTTCTTCCTGTCTGACGACGCCGGGGATCATGGGACTGGTAGTTTACACGTAATTGCTGTGCGCCGGGGAAAAAGGAGGAGCAGGCCTAATGTGACTCTTTCAGGTTACAGACCGACGAGGAGGGTGTGAAGTACTTGAGGAAGTGTACTTCATTATTCAAGTGTCATTACATCAAGTAATTCTGAAACAAAAAAAAATGATGATGGAAATTATTTCTTATTGGAAATCTAAGGAAATTGTCATCAGTTCTTGTTCCTGTTCTGAGTCTTCATAACTATTTCTGTCTAACGATTATTTTAGTCCTTTTTGGAGCATGACAGATTTCAACAGAACAGATGTTACAAAGTAGAAATCAGGTTAATACAGTTCTTTCAAAAATTATGTAACGTTAGTACTGTTTACACGGGCTTTTGGCATAAATGTGATAACATTTAATAATTAATTCTATAAAATATAACTGATTACAGCAAAACATCAGTTACTATACCTAATTAAATTGGCTACATAAGATTCGTGAGATTTAACACAAGCTGTTTTGACTAATTTATAGGTGAACCTGCTCCAACTGATTCATATGTGTTTTCGAGTCGCTTGAAAGAACCGGCTCATATGAATCATTAGATTGCGAATCCGACTCTAATAGTGGCGCTGCATATTGTTGATTCACTTAAAAGAACCGACTCACTAGACTCGTTCTTTCGTGAATCGAACTACAGTCATCTTTATTGATTCAGTGTAAAGAGCCGGTTTATAAAAGTGTTTTGATTGCACTGGTCGCAGTTTACTGTCTTGTAAGTTGTAAGAGAATATCTGTACACTCAATAAAACGTGACCTTGACCGCCAAGCATGACGAAAATTTGTCTACATTTTTTTGTCTTCTTTTACCTTCATCATCAGTGATAGATTCAAGCTTTTGTGAAAGCATCAGGCATTTTATTGTGTGTTGTACACATAAACATGCATCACAACATGCAAGGAAACTGATAGGCCTCTCAGAAAATATTATTATGGGCACAAAGATTGGATAATACAGAAAAATAACTAAGAATAATTACATATACTGTATAGCCTATTACATCACTTGCTGGTCTAAATAATTAAATAACTATCACAACTGCAATATTTCAAGACATTACAGGTTTGAAAGAGATTTGATATTTCTCTTTAAATTAACAATAGCACCTTGAAACTCTTTAAATAGCATATTAAAACTTCAAGCGTTAAGAATAATGTGTAATTGATTTTGAGATATACATTATGCTATTATTTATGCTAATTTCAACGCTCTGGTTTAGAGTCACGTGCACTTTAAATTTCTTTGTCCATTGAGTCCAGTGTGGACAAATGATGTTGTGGTTATTATACAGAAACTGGTTTTCATGAAAGGAAAGGGCTTCTGCCTAATCAAGAAAAAATACCTTTGATATGAGTTATATCTGGGACACTAGTGTATGTCATGGTCTACATTAAAGCAACACTTACTCAAAAATTACAATTGTGTCTTAATTTACAAAACTTTTATTTCCTTTCCTTCATGGAACGCAAAATGAGATATTTGTAGCAGATTTTCAAATCTGTTCTTCTCCATACAATGCCAGTAAACGGTGACCACAGCTAATAGTCAAGGTAAACTTTTCATCTTCAATTTCAGTCTGTTCTTCACACAGAAATAATCTTAAGAAAACTTAATGTAATGTAGTGCATAACTCATATGAATACTGTTAAGATGTATGTATAGTGTTTTTGTGCTTTTTAGAGCTTGACACATCCCGTTCTCTATCCACTTTCAATATATATAAAAGATTAGTGTTATCATTCTTCAAACATTTCCTTTTGTGTTCCATGGAAGAAAGAAAGTCATCAGGTTTGGAATGAAACAAGGGCGAGTAAATGATGACAGAACTTCACATTTTAAGTGAAATGTCTTACATTTTAGGTGAACATTTTGAGTGCATTTCACTTTTTCCCAGAGTAAACCTCTAACTTACAATACCCTACAATATAAGGACAGTAGAGATGCACTTCATTAGCGTTAATCAAATTATATCTAAATGTTTTCTTCCATGCATCAAAAAAAGTGTAGATCTTCTCAATCTAAAATCAAATGTATCCTACTTCAATGTGCTTGTTACATTATTTCTTGGTTGCTATGAGAGTCTGGTAGATAGGCTTTACAATGATCTGCAAGTACAGCGATCCATCCACCAGGTACTCAGATGTGTGATATTGCAGGTCCACTCCAGCCAAGAAGTCGCCCACCTCCTCTGTGCTTTGGTGGAAACTGAAGATATGCCGCACCGCAAGCTTGTTCTTCTGCTTTGTCAAGATGAGTATCGTCTTTTGGAAGCTGACACCTGCTAAATCTGCACTGGAAGTAGCAGGTGTAATGATGATACGCGGCTGGGCAATGCTATTTCCTCCATCGGGCCGCGGAGGCTGCACACTACCTTGCTCGGTGTACATGGGCCGCATGCTGAGAGGGAGCCAGCGGGGTGAGAACAGGGCGTTCCATGTCACCCGCTTACTGGAGTCAAAACCGCTCGGACTCAACTGGGTCTGGAAACTAGTGCTGCGGTCGTCCCGTGCTGGGTTACTTATGACCCACTGAGATCCCCACATAGATGAGAGATAGTTGCGGGGCACGAAGAGGCTGCAGTTTACATCGAAGAACATGGCGAGGTGAAGGGGTGAAGCTGAATGGAACTGGTACGACTTGTAGAGAAGATCACTCACTGACTCGTGGTAGCGTGTCATGATCGGCGACTGTTGCTGCAAGCGGAAGAGTTCGTGTGGAGGGATCATGGCGTAGCGCACCAGTCGAAGGGCGTTCTCTGCTGTCAAGGTATCCGGGTCGTTCCGGGTGAACCAGATTTCAAGCGCCTCAAATAATTCCAGCTCGTTCTTCAATACTAAATCGGAGCGCTGCAGAAGAGTCAGTAGCAAGTCAACACTAACCGACGGCCATTCGTCACTCTGAAGCACCGAAGACAGATTCCATGATAAAAACTGAAGGCAGCTATCTCTCAGCGCAGTGTCACCAACCGACACGGCATACTGGTACCAGCCCACCACGTGACCGCCCGGAGAATCACTGGCCAGGTTCTGGCTCATGTACTGGGTTAGTCCTTGCTGGAGGCTGGAGACGCTGTACTTGGCAGCCAGTCTGTGCAGTGGAGTGGCCTGGTCTAACTGTAGTGTGAGTTCACCACAATACAGATATCTGCAAGACAGAAGAGAACGGGTCCAACAAGGATCATATAGTCTATCTTACACAAATTGAAAATGTTTTAAAAATTCAGTTCCTGAGTTTAAAGGTAGCACACAATAAGTCGCAACTGTAATATTTTATTATAATTTTATTCTATTATATTATTTAAATGTATATTAATGTCTATTAAGTAGTATTGTTATAGTACTTTCATATATTTAATACTTTTTTAAATTAAATCTACATTTTATTTGATATTTAATAAATAACTGTTTTTACATGAATATAATTAATAATAGTAATTAATGAACAGATTCTTTCTAAATTAACTTGATAAAATAACTTTAGTTTTATAAAGTTTGCTGTCAAAATTGTGGTGAACGTTTGGCTGTATTGTTTGGCCAGATTGTTTTTAATTTTATTATTATTATTATTATTATTATTTGCTTTCCTTCATGGAAAACAAAGGAAGATTTTCACAGCAGAATATTCAATATTTGTATATTTATTTAATTAATTTAAGTTAGCTGACAACATTGTGGTGAATGTTTTGGCTGTATTAACTATTTTGGAAGGAGTTGAGAACTGGTTGAGAAAAATAGGATTGTTATATGTAAATATGGCATGTTTTACATACCAGGAAATAAATATGCATTATTCTTCAAAATATAATTACTTATGCTTATTTCTAAACTTGTGTTGTATGCGTTGCAGTTTGTCTTTCTGTCATTATGATTTGAATTCCATCTCAGCTTCCTGTTGGGTGTGTCTAATTCAATTCATATTTCAGATCATAAACTGTTGACATTTTGCTAACATTTTCTGCCAGCCTGGTATGTATTTAACAGGCTGTGTCAGATATGGCATCCATTGACCCTGTGAGTCAAATTGGATTGTCAGCTAATAAAATAATATGAATTTTACTCTTATGGCAATATAGACTTTTATAATAATGCATTTCGTTGTTGTGTTTAGAGCTGTAGTTTAGAGCTGTCAGTGACTTGATTTCCTTTTTTTAAAATTCTGATGTATCTGATTGTCATCTCATCCTTTGGATCCCTATAGAGAAAATAAAACCCCAAACAAAAAACTTCAGCTCATTCAAAATAAATGAGTAGTTGGCGTGTGTTCTTGTAACCAAAACATCTTCTCACGCTAGCCACACATCACTTTTGTAACATTACCCTATTTGGCCCTTCTTGTTATAAAGCTGATATACATAAGAGCAAAGAGTTCATTTTTTCTTTTTTTTATTGCTGTTGTGTTTCATTGATCTAATCTGCTTTTGGGTCTGAGCTGCTTTGACAGCAGGAAGGTTGCAGTTCCAGCACTGGCCTTTAGAGAGAGTCTTGGACATGTGTGGGATGGGAATGTTCTCATAACTGGTCATGTTCTAACATGTTTTAGGCTAAAATGTTGGGATGATGCAGCACAGGTTTTTTTTGCAGTTTAGAAAGTTTTCATGCAGTGCTTACAAATCTTCCATCTCAGATGCTTTTGTAAAGAAAATGTTTATTATGCTCTAGAATTATAGTTTAGGTTTATTATTTACCTTAATGAAATAAAGGTGTGTTCAATGTTATTTTATTTATTTATTTATTCAATGTTATTGTATTTATTTATTTATTTATTTATTTATATTTTGCAGTGCTAATAACGTTAAAGAGCATCAACAAAATCTTCCACCTCAGATGCTTTTGTAGAGAAACAACTTTTCTTTTCTTTAAACACACACACAAATAGATTTTAATTTTAAGTATACTATTTGTATCTGTTTTAAGCTTGGCAGTCATTGTCACTGTAATTGTTGTTGTATGGTAAAAACATATGTTTCAGAATTTTTCCTTTTGTTCTCCACAGAAAAATAGTATTTTATTTTCAAACATTAATTTATATAAATAAAAGATTAAATAAATATAAAAAAGAATACAAAAACAATATAAAATAAAATAAACCTGATGAATTTCTCAAACACGGCAGTGCATTCTGCTGTTTCTCGCAGCACTAGCGTGCTACTATTGCGGTTTCTCAGCATCTCCTCAAACACTCGGCTCTGCAGTGAAAGCACCAGCGTGTGGGCTTGGATAACCTTGACCTCATCCGCATCCACTGTTTCCACACGTAAGGAAATGTCACTGTTATTCCCCAGCACCAGAAAGCCCTCCAGCCGTGCCAATAGCCCCTGTGAGTGACTGATCACTTCTGTGGTGCCTTCATCCAGTCCCTCTGCGGAGTGAAGGGGAAGAAGTGTAATTATCCATTTCATGTGACTAATCATCTAGATTTAGTCTTAATTGTCGAATTGAAAGTGCTGTTGACTGTTGAGTGGAACTTGCTTCAAGAAACATGTATTTCTCAAACAATGAGTGAGTAGTAGTAATCCATTATATTATGCTGTACTGCTTCATAAAGCCTTGTTGACAAATAGGTATGAAATCTATAAATGAACTACGTATTTTAATAATAAAAAAGGTTAATGTTGTTAAATTTTCAAGCCACATTATTAGTATTTTTTTAAGATGTCTCTCATGCTCACCATTCATTTATTTGTTAGAAAATACTGTAAAAACTGTAATGTTGTGAAATAAAACGTTTTCTATATTTTCAAATGTATTTTGTAACTGTGATGCAAAGCTGAATTTTCAGCATCATTTCTTCAGTCTTCAGTGTTACAAGATCCATCAGAAATCATTATAATATACTGTTTTGGTGCTCAAGAAACATTTTGTATTAATATTTTTGTGGAAATCATGATACCTTTTTGTCAGTAGAAAACATTTAGCATTTAAATGGAATGGAAATCTTTGAATCAATTTAATGCATCTTTGCTAAATAAAAGTATTTTAAAACAATGTACAAAACAATGTTGACCCCAAATTATTATTATTTTGTTTGTTAGTTTTTTTTTTTCCAGAACTTTATGTTTGCTATACAAAGTGCTATATACCATATTTTTCGGACTATAAGTCGCACCTGAGTATAAGTCGCATCAGTCCAAAAATATGTCATGATGAGGAAAAAAACATATAAGTCGCATTTATTTAGAACCAAGAACCAAGAGAATACATTACCGTTTCCAGCCGCGAGAGGGCGCTCTAAGTCTTCAGTAGTAGACTACAGGAGCACTGAGCAGCATAGAGCTCCCTCTCGCACCTGGAGACGGTATTTTTTTCTATTGGTTCATTTCTCTCGGTTCATGTCAAATTAATTTTGATAAATAAGTCGCACCTGACTATAAGTTGCAGGACCAGCCAAACTATGAAAAAAAAGTGTGACTTATAATCCGGAAAATACGGTAAATAAAAGTGGACTTCTCTGTATATTGAAACAACTTTTACATGTTAAAATTTTACATGGTTAAAACTACAAATATAGTAGAAGTCTTAACCCTCCTTTTGCCCAGAAGGTTGCCAAGTGTTTTTAAACAGAATTTGTATTCATAATGGGCAAGTGAATCTAGTGCATTTGCTTGAACACTGGACTGGGTGTCATTGCAGAGTTCCCGGAAATGCCATGAGCCGCTTGTGTGCATGCTTGTGTTTGCATTGGTGTGTCTGTGTGAACAAACCACTTAGTGCCCCGCGGTTTCCTATTGTTTGTTACCACATAAAGTACAAGCCGTTATGAATCATAAAACAGATCTGTAATGAAATACAACATAATAATAGAAACAAAATAAAAGGCTCAATGGCTGATGAAACATTTTTTTGTCATCACATTTAAACGATATAATTCTCTTTTAAACCCAGACATGATATGTAATTGTCTTTGATAGAAAATATGTGGGTATTATTTATTTTTTTATTCTAAAACATGCTTTTTGTATTAAAAAATCTTGATGAATTGAAGTTCAGTTAATAGGTTGTAATCTATTAATCTCTTAACATGTAAGTGTTGCAAAGTGCAGACTTCAGACTCCAGACTTATTAATTTCTATCATCCAGTAGACGAAACTCAGAGTTACAAAACCAATACCTCTGATGCATTGTCCAAACAAAGCATCTATCATCTGGCAGAAAGCGCAAGAAAAGTCATCTTACCTCCATGGACAAGTTGCACATGAGACCTGGCGGCCGAAAGCAAGAAGAGCAGGTAAATGTGCTCAAGCAGCCCATTCCCAAACAAATTAGCCATCTTTTATTTTCCAATCGCTGATTTGATCTCCCTTTTTTCTGTCTGTATTCTATATTTTTAACCCTCTGATGGATGGTCTGTCGGCCACCTTCTCGGCACATAGGCTATGGTGCATAACTAGTATGTAGGTTACTGGTTGTTTTGGGTTAGTTCCACCCTCACGATATCCTATCGATCAGTGGAACCTGCGGGGGGCGGGGAGTTCGTTTTGGTGGGCAGGAATGGCAGTTGCCATGACAACGGCTTTGATTTTGACTTTTCCCTTTTTTAATGTTGTATGACACAGATCCAGAGGAGGCCTCAGCTGTTCGGGCAGAGCAAGCGTGCAATTCTAATCACATATTATAACTGTAATGGAGAACTGCAGGTGTGTTTATGCAAATGTATCTGCATGCATATATCAATACATGCTTTTGTTAGAATAGCACCTATTTTTATGCTTTACTGAAGAAGAATGGAAGTAAAACGTGCATGCATGTATAAGTTTGATGCCAGGGTGTTATGAGTGGTTATCAGGAAGTTGCTATATGGTTGCTTTTAGGGGTAATTCACTACTGGCAAGATAATAACACATTGCAGTCACAGTACAAACACGTTTTTACGTAAATGTGTTGTATTCTGGATAAGAAAGAAATGCAAACAGGTTTGGAATGGAGAGAATATCGCTTTAAAATTGCATAACTTGCATAGCACCACCTCCTGCTCATTTTAAAATATTATTCATGTCCGTATCACAAATGTTTCGTTCTTAGGTTTAGTGGTTTGTTCAAAGTATAAGAAGTAGACATAGCAATAGAACCGTCTAAACATGGCACCCAGAAGTATTTTAGACCCTTGTACTTGTCTGTTAAGCATTGAGCCAGTCGGACTGAACATGTGGATCCTATTACATGCTGTCCACACTCAGGATCAAAAGAAGGATTGGAGTCTATTTCTCTCTCTGTATGTAAGGACATCCACCGCTGCTGCAGAGTCCTCTAGTTAGAGGTTATGTCACTTGTTTACTGCCAGTCAAAGGAGCAGTGGAAATGTGCTGAGAGAGCCTGAACATTGGCTGTGTGACAAGGCAACACCAGAACAGATATGTGTGTGTGTGCTGTGTGTGTGTGTGTGAGATGAACTCTGAGTAAAAATTTGGGTAAATCATTTACTTAAGAAAAATCCTGAAGCTACAATCGGGCCGATCATGACCCTGATCTAGACTGATAGCAATGAATGGATTCCTCTCAAGGCTACATCATACAACATTTGGTTTGGTGAATATAAAAACTGATTGGAACTAAGCCCAGTCAGAGTTTAAAGGTAGAGTAGGTGGTTTCAGATCAGAAAGAATAGCAATAGCAAGGTTGCTTTGAACGCAAGATCCCACCTTCCCTGCATAATCACGCTGCTAAACCCCGCCCACTCCAAAACATATGAATGTGAACAGGCAGAGCAGAGCCTAATCAGCGACTCAATCACAGATGGCGTCGGTGGAGGATTGAATGTCATTCACAGATGAAAAACATTACAGTACAAAGCAGATAAAATGAAAAAACATAAAATACACAAATAAAATACTGTATGTAGTCAGCCAGGTAAGACAGCCTATCGCAATGTTCAGACCGAAATAAATGACTTACTGAACATTTTATGGTTCTACACATTCCACAGGTGATAGAAATACGTATTTAGTTCACTTAACTTATCGATTGCTATAAGGAAGTGAAAGGATTTTTGACCAACATAAGAAAACTTGTTTTTGAACCAAATCACCTACCTTGCCTTTAACAGTCTTGTGAAGGCAAAGCTGAATTTTCATCAGCCGTTACACCAGTTGTCAGTGTCACATGATCCCTTAAATATCATTTTAATATGCCGCTTAATATTTCGTGGAAACTGTAATGCATTTCTTTTTCAGAATTCTTTCATGAACAGCTGTATTTATTTCAAACAGTGATTTTATTATTATTATTATTGTCATTATAAATGTCTTTACTGTCAATATAATGAATCTGAGCTAAATTAAAGTATTAATTTCTTGTAAAAAAAAAAAAATTGCAAACTGTCAGGAACTGTCAGTCTTCTATTCTCTTAGTTTTCAATACCATGGACTTTTAATTTGTTTCATTTCCTGTTGTCTATGTTCTAGTTTCCTGCTCTGTTTAGTTAATAAGACAATTCATTTGATCATCACACCTGTCTTTTAGTTTGTTATCAGTGTATACTTAAGTGTCTTTGTTCCCTCAGTTCATTGGTGGATGCTGTTTGTGTATCATGCATGCTGCCATTAGTATATTCTTTTATTAAATACGTTCGTGTTGGAACTTTCTGACTCATCTTCTTTGAAAATTTAAAAACTGATACAAACAGCTGATATTGACCAGCTGATTGTACCGAATGCCTTACTTAAGGTTTGTTTTGTCTCATTGGTGACCTTTCCTAGGAACGGTCTGTATAGACAGTCTAATAAAGCAGTAAGCTTCCTCCAATAGCTTTCATATTTAGGTGAAAGATCAGCAGTCAGTGAGAAGCATAAAGGCCATATTAATATCAAGTCCACATTGGAAAAAATCTAGAGATATTCAAATTTTCACTCAGAAATTTTTTGTAAGTTTCACATATAAAACAGCAAGCAACACATTTAAATAAACATTAAATTTCAAAGTAAAAAGACTAAATTAATATTCTGTAAAACCCAATAATCTTTTTAAATTTTCCCTCACATTTTTATATTTACATGTTTAGAGCAATGATAAATGACAACATAATATAATATGACCACAGAACTTTTGATTGTTATTTTGTACCAGTAATTCATGCTCTAGTATTAAAGCTCTCAGTGAAGTGAAAGTCAGTCTGGTCAGCCTGCAGCTATATTGATTGATGAGTGTCAAAATCAATGATATAGTGACCCAGCAAGCCTAGTTCGATTCCGTATTTGTCCCACTTGGCACCTCAGTTTGCAGTATCTACTGCTCTACTGCCTTTCAATTGTATATTGTATTGTACTGCATATTTTTAGTATATTTCATTTGCAGTTAACTTATTAATTTGGTTTAAAATTACGTTGTCATTCACGTCTCCAAAAATCACTAGACTTGAATGGGTATTGTCACTAGAGGGCAGTATTGTAGCAAGCAAAATATGCCTTTGATTACACAGACATTTGCATTGCTGATTTGTTGAATTGTTGTTGTTATAGAGACAAAGAAACATTAATAATCCATAATTCATCACAAAAAGGTCCTCTGTGTTAATCTATGTCCATTCATTAATAGTCTGCTTTAGTTCACGCCACTTATTCATCTGTTGTGTTCCTTTTATCTTGATTCTCTCACTTCATCTCCCCGACATGCCTTAGATATTACAGATAGGTAAATTCACATTAATAATGTTATTCCACTCAGAACAATCACATTACCTGCTTTCATAAATGTATGAGTTTAGATGGAACAGAAAGACCCTTTACTTTAAGTGCTTATATGAATATGAATGAGTTTTTGGCGATTTTTTCTTCAGTGGAGCTGATACTCTGCATCCCAGCATGTTTAATGGCTCTTTTGTAAAGTTGAACAACAAAATAAAATGTTAAAAAAAATAAATGACAGAATTTATAAGCCTGTTTAGCATATAGCTGTACTCCTAAATATTAAACTATGTAAGCTGATTTTTGTAGGCCAAATGAACAGAGACCGTACACTTCCTCCAGCTGTGCTAGCATCTACTATTTTGATAACAAAAAAAAACAATTCCAAAAAGGAAAGAAGTACTTCTAAAACTTCTTTTTAACTCAGAGCTGCTGACTTACACTTCACAAGAGTGACTGTGCTTCATAGAAAGACGATTTGGAGTTAATATATAACAAATTGAACTTGTTAGTGGTCAAGTTGAGTGAAGGAATTGATTGAGAATGGTTTGGAATACAAACTTTGACCAGCCCAATAACAAATGTGGCATGTTTCAGATCTAACATGTTGAAGTGGAGCAAGCAAGCAATGCAGTGAATGCTTTTCTGGATCACATGACAAAATAAATCAACATTCTCTTCTGGGTTTGCCCCACACTACACTATGAAAACATGGATTCCAAGTTCAGACGGAACAAACTTGCCTTTCTTTTAAGATAAATGTTTTAATGGTGTATTGGTGTCTCTACCATCTAAAAATGTTATAGTGTGACAACACTAGGCCAATATTGAGCTCTGCATAACTCATGAATAATATATATATATATATATATATATATATATATATATATATATATATATATATATATATATATATATATATATAATTTTTTTTTTTTCTTGTATTAGAGAATGTTGTGTCACTGTCAATTGGAAAAATACTGAAATGCAAAAATAGGTTTGTGTTTAGTACATTTTTATTTTGTGGGAATTTTTTAGTGCAATATTTTATTCTTTTATTGCACTTTTATATATTAATTTTATGGATTTTATTGTATTTTTATTTTTAATTTTGATATTTTCTGTTTTGCTTAGCATTTTCATTTCATTTCAATTATTTACTATTTTAAAGATTTTTTTTTTTTTTTTAAGTAAAATCCAATACATAATTTTACTAATTAACAAGAAACAGTTTTACTGTTATGCAACTAAAAGTGAAGAAATGGTTGCTTGAGAGAGAGAGAGAGAGAGAGAGAGAGAGAGAGAGAGAGAGAGAGAGAGAGAGAGAGAGAGCATCCATTCATCCCAGTTGTCACTTTCTCTCCTCATGTCCAGATGGTGGTGTACATGTACTTTTTGTTCCAACCATTTGGAGACGTGTGTTGCTGGCCAGTGAGGAAAGCTAATTCTTCAAGAAAACATTTAATACATATATTATTAATACATTATTTATCATTATTAAATGAACAAAATGTACTGTAACAGTACCAATGTGCTGGTAATACCAAGGTATTTTGATATTGATTACATGCTAAGCCAAAAACTTTCAAGATTACAGTGATTCTACCATCGTAGGTAAAAAACAAAACAAAACAACAACAACAACAACAACAAAAAACGGTACAACTAAATAAAAAAAACAGTTTTGAGTCAGATTTTTGATTGACTTCAAATTATGTGACATTTTGAGCAGAGTTGTTGATTTTAACTAAATTATTAATATTATTAAAACTGAAATAGATATAAAGGTTACACTTTTAAGGTGTCCTTGTGACAGTGTAATTATAAGTTCTGAGTAATATTAATTAACTACATATACTTATGGTTAGGTTAAGGATTTGGGTATGGCTTATGGTTACTTGCATGTAACTATGCATAATGAATTGTTTTTATAATAGTAATTACATGTAACGCGTAACAAGGACACTTTAAAATAAAGTGTTAGCGATATAAAAGCTATTAATCTATTTAAGCTAAATAGAAATATTAAAAAAATGAATAAAATGACAAAAGCACATGATGACTAAAACTTAAATTGACAAACACACACACACACAATCCTCAACAAAATGATTCAAACAAGATATATATATATAAATAAAAGCTCATTCACAATGCTTTTAAAAATGCTAGCATATAAATAACACTAACATGACTATTTTTGAGGTGTGCTACAGTAAGTGATCAGACTTACAATTTTCTTCTGTTGGATCACTAAATAAATGATGATGAAAATACCAAAAAGTTACATTGAAGGATTTATTTACATATTTACATATTACAGACCAGAATACTGGACTCTTTTGACTTTCCCCTGCAAGCATCCATCCAGCACACCAAAGCAACCAGCAACTGCATAAAAAAAGTGCTAAAGACCACTGGTAACACCCTAGCAACCCCATTAACCTGGCAACCACCTTAGCATCATGACAGTGAGTTTTTCACAGGCAAGGACCATTGACATTTTCTTCAGTAAATGTACAAATCTATTGATTCAAATGATTCAAGCCTAAAAAGAACCTCAGAAGCTATACTTAGGTTTAAGTTTAATGTACATTCACATCACAGCCAGAGGAATACTATAAAGGGCACTAAGAAGAGCACACAACAGATAAGAGCTCCCATGGGTCTGAAGGCATTGCACCCTTACACCCTTACACCCTTCTCCTCATGTGTCTGCACTATATTGACCTTCATTCTCAATGCTACACCCATTTACCAAAATCCTCCCTATAGAAATCAGCCTTGCTTAACCCCTCCCTCCCTCTCTCTCACTATCTCTCTCTACTTCCATAACCTCCTCCCGAACTCGCTCTATGATTGCAGTTATGTGTCTGTTATTCAAAGACCCTTGTCCAGTCTCTCCCTGTCCTCCTCAAGGGTTGTCTGGCTGGGCATCGGCGGCTAGGAGTCAGCGGAAGAGTCCACGGATGGGGACCCGCAGCGATTTGTGAGGGTAAGAAAACCGGTTAGACTATGAGCTATCAGTCTCTATCTGATGGATAGCTTCATTTTTATTAAAGGATGTTATGTGAATGTTTTAAATTGACAATCGGTGACAGTTACACTTATTGTGTATGCTGTATTTGTAGGGTTTTTTTTATTGAATATTTCTTTATATTGTTATGCAGTAGAAATCTTTTTAGCTATTTAAAATGGTATGAATGGGCAAAAAGGCTAAGCAGTCGTATTTTAAAACGATACCAGTGATGAATTAGCATCAAGAATCACAAGATCTTTGTCATTCAAAGTGACAATACACAGTATCAAAATGTCAAACTCAAAGTAAAATTCATCATGTCAATTAATTAATAATTAATAATTGTTAATTTAACATTTACGCCATAAGACTGTGATAAGTGACTATACTTTTTATAAAATGAATGTTATATAAAATACATTTATATATCAATTTATAAATGACTAATATATATATATATATATATATATATATATATATATATATATATATATATATATATATATATATATATATATATACACACACACACACACACACACAGAAACATAAATAGTTATACAAATATACATGTATATATAAATGTAAAATGTACTCCATAAAACCCCTGAGACTGTGGAATGTGAATGTTTTATTGTTATTTAATATATTTTTATAAAAAGTATTTAAAAACATATTAAATTAGTATAAATTGTGAAGTTTTATACATTATTTGATATTTTATTAATTTACATTTATAAAAAATAAATTTTATAAAAAGTATTTAAAAGTATATAAAAATAGTAGGACTCCAAAACATCCATATGCACGAAAACAATAATATTTTATTAATGTTCATACAATGTGCACTTTCCACAGTTATTTACATCCTCGCAACTTTTTAAAAACGAGTTTTAACCAGTTTGTTCTAAACATAAATCAGTTATTTGACGTGTCGTGTCCTCTGTGTTTTTGTAATTTTTATATTTTCTCCAAGAACTACCGGATATCCAGAGGTCAGCTCTGGAAGTCATAAAAGATTGTTTTAAAAATGTGTGGCATTGTTTGTGGGGGCCTTTTGTAATCAAGAGACTGAATTTCAAGATTTCTGTTTCTGTGTCACTCTCATGTTCTCTCTTCCTTTTTAAAAAAAACAATGAAACTTAGGCTCTTTTCCCTGCGTGTCCTGATATGGACGATATTGCTATACCGTCATCTTTGAGCAAATACGTCTCAGGTGTACCGGCCGAATATGAATAACTGAGCATGTTCATTTGAGCAAAAAGTCCAAGATCTGAAACCTCTCACACATCGATTCCTTGTACATCTCAGAATGGAAAACAGAGGACATTTATACTTCGCAGTGTAGACAATGTAGTTTATTATTTGGTGAAATCAACTCTTTTCATTATTACTGTTTGACCAGATATGGATGCTTGGATGGGTAGCTGCTCTGAGGCAGGGGGCAACACGTGTGAACTGGTACAGTAATGACTGACATTGGCATTCACATCATTTGGGCTGTGTTCTTGTTCTTGTTGCACATGAGACCAATTAAGGCTTTTGTTTTAAGACTTAAATTGTGAAAATCTGAATAAACTTAATCATTATATATAGAAAGAATAGCACCAGTCCAAACAAAGACTCCCACATAAATCCCCAGTAAAACAAAGACAGATTAAGTAATTATAAGGTGACAGGAGACCAATTACCACTGCCTTGTTCAGTTCTCACCCACAGCATGAATTATCGCATGTAAGCAGGACAGTTGATGAAGCAGTCCCATCATAGCAGGCAATCATGTTCCACAACATAAACACTCTCTTATATTGTTTTTCGATAGGAATAAAGAATGAATGGCTTATGAATAACCCACAATTCAATTCCAATAACAACACCAAAACGGCACACTGCAAATGCGAGATGCACACAAGAAACAACAAGGTTAATTTCACATTGATTTCAGTTGTTGGGCAAAGGTTTAGGGTCATATTCAGATACTGAATTTTTAAGGTTTCCTTCCTGTTCTCTTTCCTTTTACAAGGGGAACTCAGATGCCATGATTGATTGGCCCAATGGCACAGCGCCCGGCCAGCGGGACGATGAGAGCAGCACTCAGGAGAGGTCAGAGTGTGTGCTGGCTTACATCCCTGTCGTCTACTACAGTACTCTTTTGTGTGTTGGAGTGCCAGGTATGAGTTGTGCATTTTAATACCTATTAACATGGGTCAATTAAGACCAGAATGCTTTTTTGAGAATGCTTTTAAAGTTAAGAATCAAGATGTAATTAGGGAAGTACGATGGAATAGAATGAAAAGGTAGTTTTTAATTTTTTTTCTATATAAATTACCTCAGAATGTGCAGTATTTCAGTCTGTGAAGTTAATTGTTCTTTCGCCATTTTACATAAAATAGAAGTTAATTTATTATTATATATACTACAAATGACCATATTTTAATCAAATGGATTCCTCTATCAAAATACTCAAGGTGAAGATGACCTTGAGTCTTTTGATAGAGGAAGGTCATGGTATTCATTCATTGAGACCAGTCGATAAATCATTAAGTATCCACAAACATTTTACTACACCAATAGGAGAGACTGACAGAAGCTTTAGGAAAAGAAAGGAGATCAATAAATCCACTAAAAGCCATAAATATCAATACAAATGCCAATTAATTAGAGACTCATTTGAAAGCCAAATTGCTACTATAAATCAGATCAGGGTCACAAACAGATGCTTGTTCACAACAGCCAATTCAAATCCGTTTAATAGCAGTCTAATATAAGATCACTTTTGTTTACCCCAAAATTTTAATTCTGTCATTATTTCTTACGGCCATGTCATCCTAAACTTGTAAGACTTTCTTACTTCTGCAGACATTTTGAAGAAAGTAAAAAAATGTTTTGTCCAAAACATCATTGCATGGACACAAAAATGTTCTATAATCCTTCTTTTATGTTCCACAGAAAAAAAAGTAAGTGATATCAGTTTGGAACAACAAACTGTAAGCATGAATTTTTGGTTGATCTCTCCAAAGGCTTTTCTAATGAAAGTGAAAAAGTGACATGACATTCAGCCAAGTATGGTGACCCATACTCAGAATTCGTGCTCTGCATTTAACCCATCCAAAGTGCACGCAAGCACGCACATACGGAGCAGTGGGCAGACATTTATGCTCCGGCGCCCGGGGACAGTTGGGGGTTCGATGCCTTGCTCAAGGGCACCTAAGTCGTGGTATTGAAGGTGGAGAGAGAACTGTACATGCACTCCCCCCACCTACAATTCCTGCCGGCCCAAGACTCAAACTCACAACCCTTCGATTGGGAGTCCGACTCTCTAACCATTAGGGCACGACTTTCCGTATGTGGTATGACACAGTAAGTAAAGTTTGATGGAAATAATAACTGCACATGGGTTTGGAACACAATAAGTATGAATGAGAAGAAATCATATTTTCATTTGATTTGATTCAGTTGAGTTAAATTCTCCATAGTTTTATCCAATTTCATTCTGCTGTTCCTTAGGTAATAGAGACATGTTTAAATCTCCTGTTGTGTCAACCAGAAAAAAAAAGAAAAGAAAAAAAAAAACATGGCTGCCATGTTCAGTAAATGTGACCCCCTTATCTTTTACTTCCCATTAGTCCTGCTGTGTCAACTCCCTCCATGCCCTTGATTTCTATCTCAGTCTTCTGCCTCTCCCTTCTCTGGCCTCATTCCCTAACTGTTTATGCCTTGTCCATCCTCCTCTACCTCAATTCTTCTTTCTAATTCCAGTTGCCTCCTTTCCCTAGTGAACATCCTGACATTGGTGGCTCTTTACCGGCTGTCTGTTCGTACTCAGAAGGCCCTGTACGTGTATCTTCTTGCTCTAACTGGCTCGGACATCCTCAGCCAGCTGTTTATCATCTTCGTGGGCTTCCTGTTGGAAACGGCCATGTTTCACCGAGACGTCCCTGTGCTGCTGCTGAGGTCGGTCAGTATGATGGAGTTTTCCGCCAACCACGCATCCATCTGGGCCACCGTACCCCTCTCGGTTGACCGATATGTTGCTTTGTGCCATCCACTACTCCATCGGCAGATCAGTTACCCGGCACGGGCTCGGCGGATCATTGCAGTGGTGCTTACATTGGCGCTAGCATCCGGCGTGCCGTTCTTCTGGTGGTCGGACATGTGGAGGGTCAACCATGCGCCCAACAACTTGGATACTGCTTTGATTTGGACCCACGTGACTATTATTTATTTTCTTCCATGCTGCATCTTCCTGTTGCTAAACTCCTTGATCATCCTGAGGCTCCGGAAGAGACAGAGACAGCAGATGTGCCAGGACAAGAGCGGGCAGCAGCTGGCAGTGCCAGGCAAGCTGGGTAAAACCACAGCTATGCTCCTAGCAGTGACTTCTGTGTTTGCTGTCCTGTGGGCACCTCGTACCGCAGTGGTGCTCTACCATCTCTATGTGTCATCGGTGCACAACGATTGGCGGGTACATTTAGCATATGACTTAGCCAACATGTTAGCCATGCTAAACACTGCTGTGAATTTCTTTCTGTACTGTTTTGTCAGCAAACCTTTTAAAGCAGCAGTGAGGGATGTCCTGTTGTTTCGGTGGGGACCATTGCACCCACGTCGCCCACTACATCACCAGCGCACTGCTGCCAATGCCTCCACCACCTGTGTTTCCAGCTCCAAACATTCCCAACGAGAGGTCACCCCTCTCTCTCCCAAAAGGGCAGATTTCAAGTCCTGCTAAAAGGGATGTTCTGTTATCATTTAATCACCTTCATGTTGTTCCAAAACTGTGACTGTTTTTTTGTTTTTGTTTTTTTTGTCCATACAGTGACAGTCATCAGGGTACATTAGGAAATTCTTCAGAGCACTGAAAGAAAGTCATAGAGCTTTCGAATGAAAGTTTAAGTTGGTATAAATGGTCACAGCCTTACAATTTTGGGGCAAACTATCCTTTTAAGACCCAACAAAGCATGGTATTTTTCTTTGAATTAAGTAGAAAATAATTCAAATTAGTGGCTTTTATGGTTATAAGTTAAAAGTGTGTTCACGTTAGTGAAATGTTGCATGCAAAAATGGTCCATTGTCTATAGTGAAGCTATGTATGAAGCACAGCTCACGCAGAATTCACTTTTAAACCAAGCAGCATTCTGTTGGTCAGTGCTGCAAATTCGTTAGACCAACCTAAATACGAGCAATATCGAATCCTATTGTCATGAGTGGATTTCATCCATGAAATTTCACAAATGTTTTGAGCCATAGTAAATGTCACCTCTGCATTAGTGTATCATTTTGCATGACATCACCAACAGAATAGAAAAATACTGACTTGTTTCCCATGTATAATCCTCATGAAGCACAGTCAGTCATCCATTCACCACAGGTACTGTATCTGAACAATGTCTTTTCTGACCTCTGGTTAGTAACCTGAGAGATCACGGTTTACACTTATTAAACAAAAGCTGAATAATGCAAACTTTGTCTTGCTGATAAGAAAAGTAAAGTTTGCAGGACATCTGCCAATCAAGACATAACCATTTAAGAAAATAGTGTGTTTTGCACTTATCTACATACAGTATGTGTTTTATTTATTGTCCTGCCCCCTGTGGGGACCAGCAAACATACTACAGTATTTCTCAAAACAAGGATAGGCTCATCAAATGAGGATTATATATTGTCATTTTTCATCATTTCTACACCTTTGTGTCAGTCCAACTTTTTTTTTTTTAAACACAGATAGGTAGAACACACTTTTTCATATTATTGAAGTGAATGTAAATTGTGAAGTAAATGTAAAATAGAAGTGATGCATGCTATCAAGTGGCACAATGACAAAAAACAACAAACAAACAGCATAAAGGTATTGTTAATTTTTTTTAAAGCCATATAAGATAGCTTTGTGTGAGAAAATTGCTATGATATTGTAATAAAAAATTGCTTTTGATATTGTAATAATATGTGACATCAATTTAGTGCTTTTTATAAATTTTGCTCACTTTGCAGATTAATGAAGTTCTTTAAACACATACAATAGTGTTTCATTAACAGTATTCTCTCATTCATTTATGACCCATCACCCCATACTATACCTTTCTTTTTTCTTTTCTTTTTTGGTAGATTTGAAGCCATATTAAATCTACTCAAGACATCTTAACGCACTATACATTTTCCATTTTAATCTAATTAGTATTTTATAGTTTATTGATCAAACTGAAGACATGGTTCCATAATGTTCATAACAAATGTTCATATTGTCATGACTGAGAGCTTTATTGCAGCTGTAGGTTATGTTGCATGACTAAATGAAACCCTTTCAGAGCCCATCCAGTGAAGCAGAGCAAGATGGCTGACCTTTTTAACCCCATTGTGCAAACTGCACTCGCTCGCTTAGATGTTTATTTTCGGTGCATGGAGACTGGATGAGGCTTTAAAAGGGGCTACGATGTGGGAACACGAGTGAAAACACCACTGGACAAACAGACCCATCTGAGGAGCTCAGGCTGAACTTCTGAACAAAGCCGGCCTTGAGCTTCTGTGCACCCATGCAGCAACAGCAAAAATGTCCATTTACTAGAATTCACCAGGATCACCAGAGATATGCAGGGGGCAATTATATTACTCTGTATTCTATATTCCCCCATTTTTTCCTTCTGTACAAAAAGTAAAGAAAACACACTGTGCAACAACTACAGTATCCTGTTACATGAGCAGAACAGATTCACACCTCACACCAGACAAGAAAACAAACAATGAGTCCGGTAAATCTCTGTCAGCAGTATATCATAATTGTAACAGAAATGGAGAAAAGTCCTATATAGAGTACTACACCATACAACCAGATGTAGATTAGGATGTATATATAAAACAGAATATTCAGCTGTACTGAGCTGCAATCAGATACATAAATATAAGGCTTTATTGGTAGTGCAAAAGGGGATCAAGATGTAACCTTGAGCAAGTTATTAGGCCGCAGGTTGCTCCCATGCTGTCTTGTCACTGCTGGAATAAACAATACCGGAATTGCAATTGCACAGTAGGTCTACACGTGAAAAAAATATCAAACAAACTAAATTAATCTGTAGAAAATGGTTTTGGAGTCGAGCAAGATCCACGAGATCAATGTTAATGATTATATAATGATTTTCCACTAGGTGGCAATGTACACGCACTTTTAGAAATATAATTCCCACATGATTAAGTTTTAAACCTGTTACTTTTCTGTTTGTGATTGTGAAACGTAGAAAACATAAATATAGATTTGTAATATTCATATAGGTTTGTAACAGTGCAGAGAGAAACTAGAAATGTGTTTTGAGCATATTTGGGCATATTTCAAATGGGCAGCATAAGCAAGGGAAGATTTAATCTGTCTTCGTTTTGTGCCTCGATTCTTTTTGAAGTTTAGACTGTCTTTTCATCTCTGTTCAGACCCAGAAGAAATCACAGAAAAGATAAATAAAGCTTTTGTCAGCTTTACCTGTGTAGACTGGTGGAGGGGAAGAGCAAAGCTACTCTGCACTGAGGCCTCAAATTACCAAAACCTACAGTTAGTAAAGGCTCTTGGGATGTGCTGTGTGGATAGACAGATGAAGCTGAAGCTGACAAAATACTAACTCCACCTTAAGTAGCTCACTAAAGTGCCACTATGATACTCAGCTCCTGTTTTTTTTCCAGGTAATGAAAGCAGGCGCGCTCCCGACAGTGACAGCTAGAGCAGGAGAGCTCGAGAGGGACGTGCAAGCTCGTGCGCGCGCGAGAGAAACTGAGGGTTTGGGTCACATAACTGGCTGCTGAAAGCTATCAAAACTCGCCAAGTGTTTGCCCTCGACTATCCTTGAAGCCTTTTGAAGGTTTGTTTGCCTGGAATACAAAGGGAACATTGTTTTATTTTCTTTTTTGAGGGTTTGAAACCTCACCTCAGCTCTGTGGCACGTTGGCGTCGTGATGTCTAACTTATTTTCATGCACTTGCTAGAACAGGTAAATTGTGCTCATATACCAAAGAGTGACAGAGCAACGACACCGTGTCTACGTCTGGCTGTACAAGGTGAGCTTGTTTTGTTATATTCTTGTGCACCTCCGTGATTTCGTACACGGATTTGCACTTTTACAATATGTTTGTTTTGTACTTTCATTTGTTGTGTTGTAGCTTATTTATATAAATTGCATGTGCTTTGTTTATTATTATTATTATTAGTATTATTAGTATTATTATATAAATGTGCTTGTGCTCACATGTGTTGGTGAAAATAACACGATATAGACACCACTCAGTAATGTTTTGTTTTAGGTGTTGCATGCCATTTACTGCAGTTTTTTTAATGCTGTTAGGGATATCAATAAGCTCAAATTCAGCTTCATCTGTCAAATTATCCCGTTATATTTAAGCAATGAAGATAATCTTTGTTCACCTGCTCAGGTGAGACGCCTGTCTGTGCTGCACTCTGATTGGTGCGTTGTAACGGATTGAATGATGTGATAGGCTCAAACAGTTGTATGTCAAATTTGTTCGTTTAATTGCATTAAAAACTTGCTAAAATGTGTGATGATTTTACTGAAAATGTCATATTTAACCACTACATTTTATATGTCTGTTAGCACTGTATATTTGAATGGACGTGTGATGAATATTCTACATATATACGTAGTATGTTAACGCTAAATTAATTTATTTTGAAAGAAAGAAAAGAGCATAGTATGTAAATTAAATGCACTAGTAGGAAGTGCTACAAGTAACACAGAATAAATACTCTTCACTGGAACTTTTTCCCAAGAACGTAGAAAACCCCACAAGCCATTAGAATTTTCCCCCCTCCTTATTCTATTTTAGAACTTAAAATAGAATGCTCGAATTTACATATTGTTAACATTTATGGTAGAATATAAGAAATGCAATGCTGAAAAGCTGTAATCCTCTGCTGGAGCTTGACTATAACCAGAACATTAGAGAACTCCTTGTTTCAACCATCCAGAAGGTGCACAACTCACAGATCTTGAGTTCATGTTATATTATTTTTAAGGCCCTACATCGTGTTCAGTTAAGCCACTTATTTTACCTTCTATGCATTTGTTACTGTTGTGATTTTCAGAGAGAGTTCTTCCAGTGCAAGAGTCAAACAAATAAAGTTTATGAACTAATACAAGTACCGTAGTCTTTATCCATTTAATATGAAAACACTTGGCTTCAGTAAAGCACAAACTGTACTGTAGCAGTTCTCGAAAGTGTACTCTGATACCTGAGGGGAAGTATTGAT